>NC_041393.1:777176730-777182155 GCF_002162155.2 Triticum dicoccoides
GTAGGTGGGTGTTGATGAAGGGGGATAAGAACAGTAAATGAGGTGTAGACTGTGGTGGTGCGCCGGGCGGAACTGACTGGTCAAAACAAATGGTTACATAAAGAATGCCCCTAGCTCATGACAGTGGAACTGGATCAAGCGCTGGCTAAATAAATCAAACTTTTTGTTCATCCTATCGAAGAGCTAAAGCACTGGCTAATCATGTTTAGCACACAGTGCATGTAGTATGGGAGGCTTCTTAAATATGCGCGCCATCCAGCGATCAGTCATTATACAATGACCAGAGCTACAGTACTATAATGAGTCAAATGGCTGGTTATCATGAACTAATTAAACTTCTTGAATGTGCAAGAAATTTATGTGCTCGGGGTGGGTGGGACAGATCGTGTCGGGCCAGACTAGATGGCGGGCATTTTGCCGGGTAGTGGCCACACCCTCCGATTTGGTACATGGCCCAACAAGGACCCGATGTGAAACCCGGCAAGCAGGTCAGGTGTACCAGGTTTGGTCCAAGTTACTACCGGTGCCAGATTTCGTCATACTAAGGGGATGGATCGTGGAACATTTGCTGCTACTAGTGAACGAATCTAGTACCACACCATGTCCTTTACCCGTGATATACTACCTATTGTAAAAGAACCGTTGCGTTGTTATACATTGGTTCATAAATGCGCTATGGCGATCCACATGCAAAGGAGTGGTGCAGATAAGCATATCACTAGACGTCGTGCACCAAAGGAGCTTTTCGATGGTTAGCTCTCCTATCTTGCTTTCTGGAATACTTTACCATGCGATGTAAATATCCAAGAAAAAATGTCACCTTCTTTTCTGTGCCTGGTCTATTTCCTTGGTTATAAATCCAACATACCGTGGTTGTTTGTCCATTTACAAGTAGATACTGCTGCTAAGTATATATTATGCTACTTCCTCCGTTCCTAAATGTAAGTCTTTATAGAGATTCCACTAGATGGACTACATACAAAGCGAAATGAATGAATCCGTACTTCAAATGCATCTATATACGTCCGTATGTAGTTCATAGTAAAATCTTTATAAAGACTTATATTTAGGAACGGAGGGAGTACATGACAACAACTATTTAATGATCATGTTTAGCGCATAGCTAAATAGAAGGTTACATTGATCGTCAACCAGGACGCCAATGTCAAGTTTGCAAAGGTGTTTTTTTTTTACTTTGCCCTTCTATGTGATAATCTGGTTCAGTTCATCCATTTGTGATGTGGCATGAAATTTAGCTTTGGTTCCGGGAGATAGTTCTATTCATGCTTTGGTGTTTCGTTAGATTTGGAGGGACCCAAATACAGATTCTTTTGGTTGTGGCGATGTTCTGTGCAATATACAAGCAATAATTCACTCAGCTAGGGGATATCACATGGGCGCGGTGTCGCCGCAGTGCCTTTTCACTGCTAGTAGTAGTAGTAGTAGTAATAATAATAATAATAATTCCCAGACTCGTATGCAGTTTTACATGGTTGGGTCACACGGTTGGGTCATGCATCTAGATGGCAATCATGGTGCTTCACGCTCTTGAGCTTGAGGTAGCAGCAGCAACGCAAAAGCATGGCTGGCCGGTGTGCATCCCTGATGCATGCATACGCATGCCTTGGACCTTGCCATGTCCAAAACGCTCTTCAATCTGAGCGGCTAACATAGCATCTGCATCATGCTGGTATGCAAAAATGCTACACTCCTGTAAGTGTAATAGCAAAGCACTCCTGATATGTGTGAAAGAAGACAGAATCACGCAAATTGAATGCACATATGGCAGTTGGATCATACACTCGTGATGGATGGATGAACGAACCGATCGCGGTCCCATATATATAGAGAGATGAGATGATATGGACTAGACTCCCATATCACAAGTTGCTAGCTAGTACACGTGTTCCTCCATCTATCCATCTATCCAAGTCGCCGGAAACTAGCTAGCTAATGGCGGCTGGAGGTGACGACTATGGCGATGACCTGGGCCGGCGGTTCGCCAACCGGTACACGGACTCGAGGGCGAACAACCGCTCGCCGCCGACCCGTGAGGAGTACTACAGATATCTCGATGACAGCCAGACGCATGTGTGCACCCGGCTTGCTGCTCAGCACTACAACAGAGTTCATGTGATAGTTACTCCATCCGTATCCTTGTTCCTCCCATGCAAGCATGTTTACCATCGCTGATCTTAATTGTTTGCAGGGTGTTGTCCTCAAGGAGTTGGATCCGGTAGACAGCCATGCTTTCTCCTGCCGCTGGGTGAATGGCCGTGACCACCGTCTCTGCTTCCACCTCAACTTCACGGCCGATGCAGGGTGCCACGTTCTTCGCGGAGATCGTCGGCGATGGCCCCCCACAACGGGTGTTGAACTGTGTCATGCTAGATGGACCATCCAGTACGTACCACATCTTATTCTTCTATATACTTACAAGTCCTACTCCATTTCCATGCATACATACATACATATGTACAGTATACACACGCCACGTACTCTTCCTCACACATACATATCTCGCCATGCTTCTTTTCAGCTTGGTCCACCAATATTTGCTGGTATTGCTCCGGAATTCGGCACCCCAAGGCCAGCGGCAGCTTTGACTTCGGCCGCAAGTGAAGAACCACCTCGCTCACCGCTTTCTCTTCGACTGCACCCTCCATAAACACTCCAGAATAAATTAGTTATGAGCTTGCTGGCTTAATTAATAGAATAAAAATAAATTTAGAGTGGAAATAGAGGCTTGCTGCCATGATAGAGTACAACAAAAACTTAGGCCAGCCTTGCCTGCCTGGCTTATAATAAAATAAAATAAAAGTGTATGCAAAGTTACCACTCTTATAACTCTTTCGGTGTGTGCGCGTGTGTGTGTTTGCACACGTGCGCAAAGCGTACATGTGTCAATTGTCTCCATGTGTGTGCAAAGCTTGCAAACTGCAAATATTTGTTGGTGACTTACCAAGCAATCTGCTTGGTGTGTGTGCAAAGCTTGAACGTTCAGATTATGCGTGTTATTACTCTTATAATTAAGCAATCAATGAGTAGGAATCAAAAAATGAGCATTACTCTTATAATTTTTTGACAGAAAGCGAGAAATAGTAGGAATCTGCTTTGTATGTCATTACTCTTATAATTAAGCAATCAATGAGCATTTTTGCATGCATCCACGGATCACTATGGATTGGTATTGTGTGGTACTAATCACACCTCACTATGGATTCATATTGTGCACGAACAATATCGATCAAAAGGTCACACATGGAACGTGCCATGACCTCACGCCCTTCCACCGCTAGAAGCCCCACTCCGACGTCTCCGACTACAGCGGCACCAACCGCCAGCTATCCTGGCCACGTGCACGAGGTCAACATCCAGTATAGGGTAGTTTCAGTTATTATTATTTTACTTAGTTCAAAGGAAGAAGTATCATACGGTTTTACATAAAAAATTATCTAACTTTAAAAGAAAATCATACAATTTTTTAAAATTTTCACTACTTTTTTTTTACTAAATTTCGTTCTAAATGAGAATGGACATTCGCGGCTAGCTTTGGATGATCGGCTCCCATATTAGTGTTTGAACACCTGTCCGGACTGGTTCGCGGATAGATGCGATGTCCGCTTTAGGGGTTGACATTCAAGATGCCCTTGCTCCATTTTGTAGTCTCACTGTCACAAATCACATGCCAATGTATCTTAACCTTCTGCACAAAAGAAAATAGTGAAAAATGGTAAACTAATAATGCTGGTACATTTCTTGTCCAGCCAAGAGTGAACACATATAATTGTGATTGTTCTTGCTCATTTCTCGCTGCCGTATCAAAAAATGACGCATTACCTGGACAACTTCTTACCATAACATGATTATGTTAGGTGTATTTTCTGGCGAAGGTAACCAAGGCAGTGAATGGAGAAGGAGTTGGGACATAAACAACCTTGTTTAGTTTGGTGATTAGATTCATAATTATAGGGGTAAATTAATTATCCCTCCAAAATTAACCTAAAGCATGGCTTCTGAAAATAAATGGATGTGGCATTTCCTTTACTGCTGGAATCAATGATGCTTAGAATCTCCAGTAGATGATGTAAAATACATCATCAAGAAGTGCTAGATATAAAACTACATCACCAAAAAGTGTGTTTTACGTCACCAAAAAACACCCTACTCCAACATATGAAATATAATGGATGATGTAAAACTAGTGCCCCAAAAATGATGTATAAAAGACGATGTAAAAGTAGTTCAACTAATACACCATTTCAAGCATATAGCAAGTTCATTTGAAAAAAACATAGTTCTCAAAACATAATTGACATAGTACAAATAATTACATCACACAAAGTACTACTACTCCCATTCTACTTCAACTACATCAAACACAAAATTAGTTAATCGTCGCTCTGGAATTGCTCCCAAAACTCGTCCATACTGGTGTCGTCACACTCAATGAACTCATCGTCCTCCTCCTCTAAGTTATCCCATCCCGACAAGTTAGACTCAACAGGGACCACCATCAAGGGGCCGGCCTCGTCATCCTTCTTCACCACCTACTTCTCCTGCTCGGCCTCGCGCTTCAAAAAGAATTTCCACTATGCTTGGACATACATCTGATGCTCATGCAAGGACCTCACCATCACATCATCACTATCGTTGTGAGGAATGTGCAGTGCCAGCGACTTGTTCTTCTTCTTCTCCTCCTCCTAATCGTCAATAGGACGAATGCTAATATTCTTCGGCCCAATGAACTCTGCATCCGTCTGGGTTTCGATCTCCGGGAAGTTCATCTCGTGCCTAGTCTACCGAAACGCCACGCGGCGATGTCGTCTGCACGTACGGCCATGTTTGCATAGTCGAACATGCCGATCCAGTAGTGATGCCCGTTGCACTAGAACTACATGCCGAAGTCCCTAGACGGCTTCTTCCGCACCCCGAAGAAGTCAGTCTTGCCCTTGGAGACCTTCTTCGGCCACATGGCGCCGGTGCGCCTGTGGCCGAGCAGGTGCAGCTTTTAAATTGAGTGGCGTTGGCCGAGCGAGTGCAGCTTCCAAATCGACTGGAGGCGGCCGTTCTACAAATTGAGCGGCAGCGGATGCTCTCCAAATCGAGCGACGGTGAACGAGCTTCAAATCGAGCGGTGGCGACCGAAGTCCAAATCATGTGCGGCAGCCATTTTCAAAATCGAGCGGTGGCGACGAAGCTCCAAGTCATGCGTCGACGGGGCAGGGTATGCCAGAGGATGTGTAGACGGCAACAAAAAAGCTTCAAATGGAGCGTCGGCAGTGGAAGTGGTAGTGGCATGGGGCGTATTTATTTTAGGGTACAAATATGGGCTCACATTCTCTTTTTTACATACAAATATGTATGTATTTCACAAAAATAACAAAAACTATGGGCTCACATGTAATTTTTTTTCATACACACA
>NC_041393.1:777182731-777206721 GCF_002162155.2 Triticum dicoccoides
CAAACACTAGCCTGTGCAAGAGCACGGGTTGATGACTAGTGTAACATAATCATTCAGGCATGATCATCAATCATCAATACTTAACCGAGATGCGAGGAAGAAGAATAAGATGAGGGAGTAGCTAAGATGCAGTAGTACATGATATGTCTTGTAGTGATAGGCTGCGAGTTGTCAAAAGATTGCAACTCCTCAATTCTGTAATATCCTCAATCCCAATCTTTTTCTTATGCAGCTTACAAATTCAACCTGGGATTATGAAACAATTGGATAGGATACAGAGGCAGTGCTTATGGAGGAAGTATGGATAGGAAACTGGCCACTCTTTGGCTGCTTGGCCCTTAGTGTACAGACCCAAGAACAAATGTGGACTGGGAATCTTGAATCTCAGTGTGCAAAATGAAGCTTTACTGATCAAACATCTACATAAATTTTACAACAAGGAGGAAGTTCCTTGGGTGCAGCTTATATGGAACACTTACTGATATGGTAGGTTTCCTCATGACACTGCTTTGTGTGGCTCTTTTTGGTGGAGAGATGTCTCAATGCTTATGGACAAATTCAGAGTTGTATCAGTAGTTCAAGTCAACAGTGGGGATATTGTTTAGTTTTGGAGTGACAGATGGGCTCTTGATAACAACAGTTTGCCCCTTCATGATAGGTTTAAAAGGCTTTTCCCTTACTGTTTGGACAAAAACATATCAGTGCAGCAAGTGCTGAACTCTGAGGACCTCCTAAGCCTTTTTCACCTGCCATTCTCCGAACAGGCCTATTTTGAGCTTCAATGCCTATCACAATGCCTGGATACATTAGATGGGGATAGAATGTTGCCTGATTGCTGGTCTTGGAATGATAGCAAAAAGTCACAGTATGCTGCCAAGAAATATTATGATCTTGTCCATAGGCCAATTGTGGCAAATCCTACCCTTATATTATTTTATTTTATCAAGACAGCAAGACTGCCTTTTCTAACATAACTACTACTGCTGAGTAGCATTGATTTATGTTCATTCCATGTCAATTTAAGTTCAATTTCCCACATATATATACATGTGTTTTTTTTTGCGAAAAATATATACATGTGTTTAAAAAAAATCATTATCCATTTACACTGTGGAGTCTCGTTGATTATCAAAAAGTCAGATTATGCTGCCAAGAAATATTATGATCTTGTCCATAGGCCAATTGTGGCAAATCCAACCCTGAATTGCATATGGAAGAGTTGTTGCACTATGTCTGTTAAAATGCTTGCATGACTAGTGATTATGGATAGAGTCAACACCAAAGATATGATACAGAGAAGGCATTGGAGAATTCAGGATGGCCCCGAATGTGTGTTATGCAGTTCTGGACCATTGGAAGACAGAAATCATATTTTCTTCCAATGTAACTTCAGTGTTAGAGTATGGAACTACCTGCAGATCTATTGGTCTCTCAGTTCTGATATGGTGGATATTACAGTCCAAGCCAGAAAGGAGTTTGCTAAGCCTTTCTTTTTCTTTTTCTTTTTCTTCCACCGCTTGTGGATTTTATTTTATCAAGACAGCAAGACTGCGTTTCCTAACCTAACTACTACTGCTAAGTAGCACTGATTTATGTTCATAACATGCCAATTTAAGTTCAATTTCCCACATATATATATACATGTGTTTTTTTTTGCGAAAAATATATACATGTGTTTTCAAAAAAAGAAAATCATTATCCATTTACACAGTGGAGTCTCTTTGATTAGCTAAACTTATCACTCGAGATAAGATATTGTATATTGTAGAATATTGTCGTACATGATACTAGTAATACATAGGTGCCTTGAAGTAAAATTGAACAGCGGAGATTGCAACGTCTTGGCAGTAAAGAGAGGGGCTCTCTTTCTCCTACAAACGAAGCAAGCATGACAGACTATGCTTGTATTTAACGAAGCAAGTAAGGTATAAAAACCACTAGAGTATACTAAATAAGTTATTCTAGAGCGGAGTAGAAGCCGGCGGGTGGGTGCTTGATTCAGTGGCGGCCAAAGTCAAAGGTACCGCTCGCCTTGGGGTGCCAGATTTGGGAGCAAAACTTGCAATTGTTCCTGCACCGAGCTGCATGTAAAATTGCAAATAACCAAGTGTGTCAACATGTGCGTGTGCGCCTGGAAGAGAGAAAGAAAGTAGGATTACGTACTGGATGCTCCTCCTAGCATGACACAGTGCTGCACCGACTCTGGGCAGCTGCTGCCGAGGATCTCGGCAAAGAAGAGCCTTGTCCCATGTGGCCCTGCATCAGCCCTGAAGTTGACGTGGAAACAGAGGCGGTCGTGGCCGGCATCCACCAAGCAGCAGGTGAAGGCGTGGCTGTCGACAGGATCCAAATCCTCGAGATCAACACCCTACATAACGTAATCATTCAAAGCATGGTCATCAATCATCAGTACTTAACCGAGATGGGAGGAAGAAGAAGAAGAAGAAGATGATGATGGAGTAGCTAGCTAAGATAAGATGCACTAGTACATGAGATGCGCTGTAGTGCTGGGCTGCCAGCCTGCTGCAGCGGTCCGTCTGGCTCTCACCACTAAATGCCATAGCTTCCCGGGCTGGTGTGGTGTGGTGTGGTCAAGTGTAGTGCTTGTGAGTTGTGATGCGAGAGTGCTCACCTCTGTATGTATATATACAATAAATAGTAGGGAAAAGGCAAATCGACCCATCATCATCATCAGGAGCCTATGATCCACCGGGGTGCGTTCAATTCGTGTGTTTCCACCTATCATCATCCAACATGCATGCCAATTTGTTAGCCCATCAGATTAAAGAGACACATCTACTTCGACGAGTGTGTGAGCCTCCTAGTCAGTTTGATACTTGAAACCCTTTAAGGTGTGAAGGAGTCAAGGAGTTTGTAAAGGACCGGTAATAACCTTCTGGTGTGAAGATCAACCATGAGTGAGACTCGGTAGTTTCCATTGTGCGATAGGTGAGTTAGATCCTTTGTGCATGACCCCTTGGCACTCCTGGTGTTCTTATCACTTTGTATCTAAAGATCCACCAACGAGTAGGATTGTAAGTACAATCTGAAGCTCGGAGAAACTAATCTCCTTGTTGCGATCGCCCATGATCCCTTTCCCTTGCGCTCTTATTTGTGTAGACTTGAATTTGTCAGGCTTGGCAACTAAAAAGAACACCTATTCCGTCCAACACATAGCAACTCATCATCATCCACAAGCTACTCACAACCGGGAGACGGAATACGAAGCCATTGTAGCGCCTAGCTTTTACCACGATGCTCGCAAGTCAATCAGCATGATTCCCCGCACCACTCAACACCCATACGAATCTGAGCAATATACCCATGCATATGAACCATCTATGAACTGCAGCAATGGCCATAACAAGTCCGCTTTCTATGACCAGCCTCGCACGATGTTCCATCCTTTTGGTGCTTCACATCTTCTGAACATGCATGGCACAATCTGTTGTAAACAAGAATATTTTCCTTGTCATAATAGACAACTTCAACGCCCCGAATCCCACCTATATAAATATACATATATAAATAAAAATAACATTAGCCAATAGGTTTTTTGTTGCGGTGCATTTCACAATAAATAAATGGGAAATGGCATAAACTTGGCCCGGAAACTAACTAATGCTTTCTTGTCCTTCCACAGGGTCGTGTGGGCTATTTCCTGGGTACGACCACACGACTCATGTGGTTGGGTATCCATTATGGCACACGTGTGGTAGTTATTGGCGTTATCATCTGGGTATTATGGACGGCTGAAATGGTTTTAAATAGCCACATGAGCAACCCACAACAAGGCGTGATAATCTTACCCCCACCAAATGCATCGTTCTAGGAGACCCCCCCCCCAACCCCCCTCAAAAGGCAGGGTGTCGAACCGATGCTACATCGCTTGACCCCTACGAGAAAATGGAAAGTTTTTACGCATCTACATCCACGTAAACATTCTGCATTGCATGTGTTCACGCTGAAAATCGACGTTCCTTTTCCATCTCTATTTTCAAGAAGAGGATTTTGCCTCCTTCTGTGTTTTCCTCTATCCCGCAAAAGCCAATATGTTTTAGTGTTTCACTCCAGATCTGATGTAAGCATTTCGTTCCATTTTCACCCCATCCATGTGCCTTGCGGTGTGCCCTTGTTGATGCCCACTTTTGACCCCATTTTACTTCATTATTCTAACTTATAATAGAAACCCTCCCTCATACTAAAACTTTGTATAGGAGGACAAATTTAATCTTCTTGTTTATCTTATTCTTTGGGGTTGAGGAATTATATTCATCATTTGTAAAGTGGGATAAGGTACTCTACAGCACACCACCAGCAACACTCGACATCACTCACGAGTGGGTAATTGATTTGATTGCTAACTTGGTGACGGGCGGATGGATCAATATGATCCTGAGTGCAGGGATGGGTCATAGAATTAGAATTACCATAGATAGATTATTATCCAAAAACGCTGCGCATCTGAAGAAATTTGGGCCTGTCTAGGGCACATCTGGATGTGCCTTAGTTATTGCACATCTAAGTGACTTAATCAAACATAAAAGAAAAAAAGAAAAGGAAAAGGAAAATACTCGCACAAATCTTCGCGTAAAATCAATGATATAGGACTTAGATGCGCAACACTTAGGGCATATTTAGATGTGCTCTCGCAAAGATGAAGAAATTTATGTAGTGTAAAAAAAAGATAGATTCAGAACTAGAAGATGTGGAAGATGATTATACAGAAGACATGTCATTTGGAGAAGAAATTTATGCATGTGAACTGAAATAATAAGCAACTCGCACTACAAGGAATGATTGAATCGATGGATCCGAGAGAGAGACAGGAGATGCACCAACTGATTCTTCAATCGATCTAATCTAATAAATAGATAGATCGATCGACAGAGAGAATCACCGCCTGACTCCAAATCGGAATCGATGACATCTCCGCCCTACTCCGGCTCCTCCTCCTATACCCTTTTTTTACAGCACCGGTTCCTTTTTCTCTTAGGCAACAAAACCGCTTCCTGGGCACGGCTATGTCTCGCTTCGTGAGAGACAATATTTTTAGAGGATTTTACTAAGCCGCCCAGCAGCCATTCGTCGGGCTGACGCCAGGACGAGGTTACACATGTTTTTTCTTTTTTTATATTTCCAAAATACTAATTACGTATATTTTACAAAATAATTAAGTTAGTTTTCTTAAAGAAATCCTCGCACATTAAAAATGTGTTCATGCAGTGTATCGAAAATGTTGCCTCAACTTTTAGAAAATGATTGTACAATACAAAAATGTGCGTGACATTTTAAAAGGATTCACACTTTTCAGAAAAATGTAGGTGCCATTTTCCGCAAATGTTATCCAATGTAAAAAAAAGTTTTGTGTAAATTTTTTCAGAAAAATGTTTAATATTCAAACAAAATGTAGATTATATTTTTTAAAATGTTCAGCACTTCAAAGTTATGTTTGTGACATTTAAAAAACATTTTCCCTTTGAATGTACATTTCACTATTTTCCCTTTAAGCCTTTTCTGTGTTGAATATACACCGTTGAAAGCATCATGCCCAAGCTTGAGACTACTCTGGGTTACTGAACATAATATGTTCAAGCACTTTCCTTATTTGCAAGACCTTTGAAGGGTACAGTTGCCCGCCACTACTAACTTCGATTTTTTTTTAAAGAGAGTTTGGGCATTGGTTAGCAAAATATTGTTGTGGCAGGAATTTCTCATGGCTCGCCGCTGATACATTGAGAACCAATGGCGGGTGTGTCGCCTCACCCGCCACTATTGTATCCTGCGGCTGAGTGATGGGTGATGGTTACTGCCCACCACTACTGATGATTTAGCATTAGCCGGCCCTTTTTCGACCCGCCACTAAAACTTCCGCAAAATAATTGTGGCGAGTTCCGATCTCTGTTCCAACCACTAATGTGACGCCACCTATAACCCCACCTTAGTAATGCCATGGCATACAGGTCAGTAACTCAGAACTAAATATATTTTTGGAAAATACTACAAGTCGACTATATTTATTGTGAGATGCAAGCTACCATTTCTAGTAGACCAGACCTGTGTCACATGCTGCATGTGTCAAACTGATGGTGTAGAGCATGTGGCTCCCATGGACATTGCCACAAAAGTTTGCTGTGGGTTAGATGTGGAATAAAATTATTAGCACACATTTAAAAGTTTAAGTAACAGTTTATTAGCACACATTTCAAAGTGTAAATAAGTGTTTATATGGTGGATGCCCAAAATTCTTTTCCAAATACAATGCACACATGTGACCAAATTCATATTAATACATTTAATGGAAAATTTATAATTAACCAAAATAGTTAATTCTATATGGGTTTAAAAGTTTCATGATGTACACCTGCTAGTATTTCACGACACATGCATATGTAGCTTTGTAAACCCCGGTGGGTAGTGCATATACAAGCCAATAAACAAACACATAATTTAAAAACTAGCACAAGAGAGGCATGCCAAGCCATGCCATGCATGCAAACTCTCTCAAGGTGGCACTGAAAAATAAAATGCGGCGCAAACCAATACGGGTTGGCACATATCGACTACTTGTCTGGTCATTAGTTATTCCAAATGTATTCCTGCACACACTTATATATGTTGTCTTGGATTATCTCATCACCAATGAGGTCCCACCAACTGGTGTTGAAGTGGTGTTCCCCGGGTAGTTGTTCCTCAGCCCCGGCTACGACGTCCTCCTGTGACACCGTCGACAACGGTCCACTCATAGGCTCAGCCCCGACCATGAAACCGTGATATATACCCGCATGTATCATCATCTGCTGCTGTCGTTGTTGGTGCTGGTAGAGCTACAATGGCGGGATTTGGGTGGCCATCATCTGGTGGTGGTGGTTCCTGAAGTAGTGGTCATTCATCATAGAACGTGCCACGCTGCCCATCATCGATGAGCACGCCCCGACGTCATGCAATGGTACGAAAAAGCTCCAGAAAACAACGGTAGATGCGCCAATTTTGATGAAATGTCATAGTCCATGAAAGGAGGCAATGTTTCTAGCTCGATGAAGCCCCGCTAGTGTTCTGCTCCCATGGACATTGGCATGGCATATGACGACATCACCACCTTCTTCAGTCTGGTGCTCTTATATGGAAGATCCTGCAAGGTGAAAAATTTATTCTGAGGCGCTCATGGCATGGCATGTGACGTCTGCTATGATTTCTAGTAGACCAGGCCTATATCATGTACTATATGTGTCAAACATGGTGTAGAGCATGTCGCTCCCTTGGACACCACCACAAATGTTCGCCTTGGATTATATGTGGAACAAAATGACTAACACACATTTAGAAGAGTATAGGTAATATTTTATTAGAACACATTTCAAAGTGTAAATAATTGTTTATGTGGTGGATGGAAATCCCCTATAGGTCGGTGCACGCCCAAAATTCTTTTGCAGATACAATGCACACATGTGACCAAATTCACATTAATACATTTATTGGAAAGTTTATAAGTAAGCAAAATAGTTTATACTACATGAGTTTAAAAGATGCATGGTGTACACACAATTACAACACATGCATATGTAGCTACTTATACCCCGGTTGGTAGTGCGTATACAAGCTAATACACATACACAATTGAAAAACTATCCTCATTCTGTTGACAATTTCCAGTTTTCAACATCTGACTGCAAAATGTATTCTATGATATTTTCTATTTTTGTTTGCGGTTCAGAAACATGTAATCTGGGATCAACTAGCAGTTATGGACTATGTCCGTCATGAAGCACTATCACTACTAGAATAGCCCTTTATGCTGAGTTTCAAAGAAACCTGGTATAGCCATATTAAACTCGGCAACATCTTCGTCGAGTGCCAAACTCGTCGCTCTGTACTCAGCTGGACAGGGCCCGGCAATCATTAATACTACCAAGTTGTAATGTTCCGACATCCTTGTGACCAAGTCACCTGTGTCTGGCCATACGATGATGGATGTTGTCACACCGAGAGGGCCCTAAAAACATTTCTCCATCGTTGGAGAGCAAATCTCACTCTTGAGATATCTTGCCCCTTGTCATAATTTCTGATAAACCTATAAGTTGTCATTGTAATCACCGTGTTAGCGATGATTTTGAGAAACCCCAAGTTGTATCGTCCGGCATGAAGTGACTTGATGCTCTCATGGTCTACTAGCCGATCGAACATTCATCGTATTTCATCCAAGGGCTTGGGACTAGTTGGATATGATGCAATTGCCAGTAGTCTGATGGCTAGCGATGCCCTTCTTTTTGTTAGGCTGTGTTTAATAATAATTCAATAAAAATGGTTGTGTGCATCATTTTTTATGCAGAGGCCAGGGGTCTCAACCTCCTTTTTCAAGAAAAAAATGTATGCATTGTGCATAGTCAAAAGATTGATGGGCCATTTATATGCTAGCTGGCATTAAAGTGTATAAAGCGTACTGTTAAGTCGCAGTTGCATGCAACTCAAAAGGCAAGAAAGCGATCCAAAAGAAATATACCAATCTAGTGAGGACGTTAGCTAGTCGATCTGGAAAGAAGAAGAAAGACGAACGATCTTTCGGCCGAGCGCCTGAAAGAGATAAACCACTATCGATCGGTCCATGTATATGTTACCTATAAGTCTTGTTCATAATTCAGAAGAAGGGAGTTCAGAAAAGCCAAATAAGCCACAACAATGCCACTAACATTTCCTATACACACAAACGACTTATTAACTATACTACAAATAGCCATAGAGACCACCCACATGATGACCGGTCTCACACAGTGTACCACCCACATGCATAAGTTTTTGGTGTCAACTTTTTTTCATACACATTCTATATTTTTTGTATAAATAAGGAACATTTTTTATACACACATTTAACAATTTTTAAATACATGCTTAACACTTTTCAAAACATATTTTTATGTCAACATTTTTGCATATATATTGTACATTTTTTGTATACATCAGGAACACTTTTTTATACACGTTTAACATTTTTTAATTACATGATTAACATTTTTTAAATATATATTTTTTATGCCTACTTTTTTTGCAAAAATAATTAGCCCAAAGCGAGCCAGTTAGCTCCAGTCGGCCCATAGTGGGCCGACAGGACGCAATCAGCCCACAGTGGGCCGACAGGGGCCAGTCGGCCAGCTGTAGGCCGACTGGAATCCAATCGGCCTGCTGTGGGCCGACTAGGCCCAGTCGGCCTGCAGCGGGCCGACGGTGTATTATTTTTGAAATTTTTTTAGCCAGCGTAATATTTATGAAAATTAATAAAAAAATGTATTATTTAAAAAAAATTAGCTCTTAGCTGACGGTCTGGCGCCAATACTAAACAACTATCGATATCTCATGGTGGTCATCAAACAATTTGACTGGGTCCCTGCAGAAAACAGGTCTGGGCTTCATTCTCACCGTATGACCTACGATTGGCAACAGCTGCCTTGTACAAGGAAAATTGTCATACCATTCTAAGGTTCAATTAGGCTTGATATCGCCATCTCTCTACTATAGGTAAGTCACTCAGATTTACCATCCCATATAGCAAGGCGAATAATAAGAGTAAGTCAGTATGGTGATCAATCTATCCCGTATATTTTACCCTATTTTCTGTATATTTTATTTTCGGAGAGAAATAATTTGAATAAAACCCAAATAACTCCAAATTGAAAATAATTTCAAAGGGACTTTAAATTTGATTCTTTTAAACTTCCAACTCATATTTTATATGTTTTGAAGAAGTCATTTTATCTTCTCTCATGAAAATCATTGAGTTGCTTAAAGTTTCCGAATTCGAAAATATTTCCAAATGAAATTCAAATATTTTCAAAAACCCTTTTCATTTGTTGAAATGAAAGAAGTCATATCATCTTCTCTCTAGGGTTTTGTGATGAAATGAATTTGAATTCATGGAGATCATAAATGCAAAAATGAAAGTTTGGGAAAGTCCTTTTATTCCCTTCTATCTATCTATCTATCTATATACATCTACTAATTACAGACTCCCAAAAAATTACCACGTTAATTAGATTTTACGAGCCGTTAATCTGGTGGGACCGAATTATTAAGGTGCAGATCCACCCGTATAATCCTTGCAATCTAAGAAAAAACAACATAGCGCATCTATCTATCTATCTATCTATACCTATACTAATTACAGACTCCCAAAAAATTACCACGTTAATTAGATTTTACGAGCCGTTAATCTGGTGGAACCGAATTATTAAGGTGCAGATCCACCCGTATAATCCTTGCAATCTAAGAAAAAACAACATAGCGCATCTATCTATCTATCTATCTATACCTATACTAATTACAGACTCCCAAAAAATTACCACGTTAATTAGATTTTACGAGCCGTTAATCTGGTGGGACCGAATTATTAAGGTGCAGATCCACCCGTATAATCCTTGCAATCTAAGAAAAAACGACATAGCGCAGATTTTAGAAAACCAATCTAGGGCAACAGTAAAACGACATCTCGATCCTGACAAGGACCATGGCACTGCGGAGACAAGAAGCGGCCGCTGGTTGGCTGCTCCTTGCGTGGAGCGGCATCTCGATCCTGACAAGACCATGGAGTTGCGGAGGCAAGAGGCGGCCGCTGGCTGGGTGCTCCTCACGTGGGTGGACTCTCAAGTGATAGATCGGAGAACAGTCCATGCGTTCCTGCTTCTCCCCGCTTGAGCAAGGTCAACGGGGAAGGTGTAGAGCAGAGGATATCGGAGGAACATGAGGTTGTGGAGAGGATTGGGTAGAAGATGTCGAGATGCTGGCAGGTAAAGTAATTGATGTAATCAAGCAGGTTTGGTCTAGCCAAATACTGGCAGCGTAAGCGGCAGGACGAAATCCATCTGTTACATGTACTTTACTTAAGATGCTAGCGCATCTAGCCGGAATTGATCAACCTCTTTGTGAAAGTCAGCCTTCTTTTCTTCTGTGCAACTCCCATCTCGCTCCTTTCTCTCTTGACTACTGCTGCTAGCCAACTACAATGATCTTCTCGAGCTTTTTATCACGGATTGTGAGATGGCACCACTTTGCATATACCTGCTGATTGGCGCTAGCTGTGCTTCAGCGCAGAAGGTAACATCTCATGGCCTCGAAACTATGAGCGTTACGGTGCAGGTCAACGCGGGATGGTGAGATGCTTCGGATGTGTCCAAGTCAATTCAGGTCTGAAATTTGATAGGTATATCATGTCCTATGAATTATGATACGTTAATTCTCTTATCATGCAAATTAAAACCGATACCATAGCAAAGGAGACCCTGTGTATTACCATAGCGGGATTCAGATTTCATAATACACTAGCGTCTTCCTTAGGGAGCTCCAGAAGAATAACTGAAGAACTGCTTAATTAAGGAGCTTGCGTGATACCTGAGTTGCTTTCCCTTGAATAGTAGAACAGATCCAAAGCACGCAGGCGAGCACACATGGTGGACGGAGACAAGCCATACTTTTTGGAGGACTGCTTCTAGGGTTGATGTCCTATTGCTGGAGAAAGAATAGTAGCAACAACATCTTTTTGTCCAGAGATAATATCATATATGGTTCATACTCGAGAAAGGTACTCGCTGCTTTTTAATAGATGTACAGTTTTATCTCTGTAGCTGTTTATGGATGGAACTGATAACATATTACATGCATGACTCATGTCTATGTATTTTACACATAGTGTCTTGGACTGCTATTTTGTTAAACGATGTTACATTGTCATGTCAGATCTTTCTCTTTGTTAGTTTTTTTCGAAGATAATTGCTGTCGAGAGTGCGAACATTTTGATACCAAGCTACAAATAGGCAAAAATTTCCAAAAAAATAAATAAATCAAATCACTCTAAAGTGCTGGAAAATCCTGATTTTTTCCTACATGTAAATGTCCATTACGTATATATATAGGACCAAAAAAATATTTAATTAACATTTCAGTGTAACATACAAAATAAATTCTAATAAACTTTAAAGTTACGGAGTACACGTCTAAATGTACAGTTTTTATGGAACTGAAAACACCTTTTCTTTATTTCTTTAGCCGAGCTCAAAAAGAAATTCAGGTTTCTACTTTTTGCCCAATATCATCATAGATTAATGTGACTGAGTAGTAGACGGTGGAGTTGGCAAGCACACAAAGTTTTTGTTTGCACTGTTACTGAAACAAGAAAGATAATATTTTTGTGATGAAAAATACAATTAAGCCTTTTAGAGTAAGCCATGTTACCAAATAAATAAGGGCTGGAGAAGATCGAATTACTACATATACCAAATAAAGTACTGTTATCGAAGCAGGTGTGAGATTTCATGTTTTATCTTTAATATATTAGGTCAAGCGTGTGTCACTTGGAGTATAAAGAAATCTTTCAACATGCAGGCACCGAATGCTTCAGCTAGACATTTCCATCGGTGATCCATGGAGGCTAGGCACCACCACCTTCACCTTAAAGATAATTTTAAATTAGCTCGGTGATCAGTAGGTCTTTAATCTGTACTCTCGATACAAACACATTAAAGGCATGTGCTACCATCGGTTGATGCATGGAGACCAGGTTACAATGACAACATTAACACCTATGTTTAATAGGTTTTATATATAATTTCCTTTTTCTATTGAGGGTTGATCTATAATTTACCTTTTTATGTTAGTACATGTGGCAAAATTGAAGCTCTTCATGTATCGACTTCACATGCATTGTGTTTTGCTGCAGCACATTCATGGCAAGGACACATGGCTCTTTGGTGCCTAGGGGTTGGAAGGATGCCCACATGACTACTGGAATAGTATGTAGGAACGAAGCTAATCAAGTATGTGAAATTAACTATGAGGAGAGAATTTTTAGCACAGGAAGTGTACACTCATCATGAACTAAGTAACGGAAATCCAAGGGTATCGACAAGGATGACTATCAACACCATAGCGCTCTTTAGCTCAAATTGTTACTCCCTCTGTAAACTAATATAAGAGCGTTTAGATTACTAAAGTAGTGATCTAAACGCTCTTATATTAGTTTACGGAGGGAGTACACGATATAAAGCATTCCAAGCCTATATGAAGTTATAAATGCACATATATATTACATTCATCCACAAGTAGTATTTGACTTTCAGGTACGCCTGTGAACATCTTACGCAACTACAACTCACAGTTCAGAAAACATCATATGAAATACCCTTTTTGTGTACTAAATAAATTATGTGGTAACTAGAACAATGATATAATTCATATATAGATATATGTGAAACAACATTTTGCGTAGTATAACTACTTGGCTAACAAGTAGTTGACATTCTTTCTTACCAATAAGTAGACCACTTTTCTACAGTAAATCCATGTTCATACCATGAACCCATTAAAGTGGCCCCTAAAGCTTTGTTCTTCTTAGTGGCAGCTCACCAAAGTACCAAATGGTTAGATGACATAATACCCAACCCCCAATTCCCTCCAATATGAACCTATTTATATCCTTCTAACTCATTATTAACTTAGACACAATAAAAGTTAAAAAAGTTCACCAAACACGACGGAGAATCTTATGATTTTGTTTTTCTATTATGAGTTAATCTACTTCTGCCCTAAGAAACCAAATTTACTTTTACACATGTAATCCAGCTAAATAATAATTTTGATATAATATACTCACTGCTAATTAAACATATAAATGATTAAATGTATCCACTTAATTTAGCTGACACGCTTATTATATCCTTAGAAATGCATAAATGCAATATGTCATACTTCTAGGGTCCAATGGGAAACAATGTCATGGATTAACCAAATTAGATATCCTCATATATATTTCCAATAAATCTTCTCTTCTTTCGTCTCCATATTGACTTGCTTCAAATTTCTATAGTATGTCATGACTTTGACACTGAAAAAAACATAAGCATCACAAAAATAAATTATAATTATTTTGTCGGGCACATATATGGTATACAAAGAAGCAAGAGGTTAATTAAAGAAAAACAAAATAAAATCCTAAGAGTTATAAGACATTCTTCTAATCATATTTTGAAACTTAGAATTGAACTAATAAAAAATAAAAAATTGAGACACCGTACATGTGCTTCAGGGTGAAGTGGATGGATGGGTGTTTCACTTTTTTCCTTCCATGATAGTTATTATTTATGCCAAAACAAATGCATCAAACTTATTGACTAGCCCGTGCGAATGCACGGGTTGACGACTCTAGTTCATTTAACTTTCAAAAAGATTCACATTTCACTCAATTTCACACAAACAACCACACCACAATCAAAGAAACAATCAAAACTATTTATTTAATATAACATTCCAAAATTTAGAATTTTGGGATGTTACAGTATCTATAATTTTTGATTGTTCCATGCTATTATATATTATCTGTTTTGGATGTTTTATATGCATTAATATGCTATTTTATATTATTTTTAGGACTAACCTATTAACCTAGAGCCCAGTGCTAGTTCCTGTTTTTTCCTTGTTTTTGAGTTTTGCAGAAAAGGAATACCAAACGGAGTCCAAACGGAATAAAACTTTCATGATGATTTTTCTTGGACCAGAAGGAAAACAGGAGACCTGGAGATGAAGTCGGAGGAGCCACAAGGCAGCCACTAGGACGGAGGGAGTGCCCAGGGGGGTAGGGCGCGCCCCCACCCTTGTGGGCCCCTCGTGCTCCTCCTAACCTAATTCTTTCGCCTATATATACTCTTATATGCCCAAACCACCATAGGCACCCACGAAAACACTTTTCCATCGTCGCAACCCTCTGTACCTGTGAGATCCCATCTAGGGGCCTTTTCTGGCGTCCTACCAGAGGGGGATTCGATCACGGAGGGCTTCTACATCAACTCTATTGCCCTTTCAATGAAGCGTGAGTAGTTTACCACAGACCTACGGGTCCATAGCTAGTAGCTAGATGGCTTATTCTCCCTCTTTGATTCTCAATACCATGTTCTCCTTGATGTTCTTGGAGATCTATTCAATGTAATACTTTTTTGCGGTGTGTTTGCTGAGATCCGATGAATTGTGGATTTATGATCAGCTTATCTATGAATATTATTTGAATCTTCTCTGAATTCTTTTATGCATGATTTGGTATCTTTGTAAGTCTCTTCGAACTATCAATTTGGTTTGGTCAACTAGATTGGTTTTTCTTGCAATGGGAGAAGTGCTTAGCTTTGGGTTTAATCTTGTGGTGTCCTTTTCCAGTGACAGTAGAGGCAGCAAGGCACGTATTATATTGTTGCCATCGAGGATAAAAAGATGAGGTTTCATCATATTGCTTGAGTTTATTCCTCTACATCATGTCATCTTGCTTAATGCGTTACTCCGTTCTTTATGAACTTAATACTCTAGATGCATACTGGATAGCGGTCGATGTGTGGAGTAATAGTAGTAGATGCAGGCAGGAGTCGGTCTACTTGACACGGACGTGATCCCTATATTCATGATCATTGCCTTAGATATCATAATAAATTTGCACTTTTCAATCAATTGCTTGGCAGTAATTTGTTCATCCATCACAATATTTTCTATCTTGAGAGAAGCCTCTAATGAAACCTATAGCCCCCGGGTCTAATTTCCATCATATAATTTTCCGATCTACAATATCAGTTTCCTAGTTACTTTCTTTGCAGTATTTTACTTTCCAATCTATAAACCAAAAATATCAGAAATATTTACTTTACCGTTTATCTATCTCTATCAGATCTCACTTTGCAAGTAACCGTGAAGGGATTGACAACCCCTTTATCGCGTTGGGTGCAAGTTGGTGTTTGTTTGTGCAGATATTCGGTGGCTTGTGCGTTGTCTCCTACTAGATTGATACCTTGGTTCTCAAAACTGAGGGAAATACTTACTCTACTTTGCCGCATCACCCTTTCCTCTTCAAGGGAAAAACCAACGCAAACTCAAGAAGTAGCAGTACATACCCTCAGCCTCGAGGATGAACTACTCACACATCACCATGAGAACGGAGAATAAGTTGGTGGTGATGCTGATGGAGGAGATGTCCTCGGCGGCGTCCCATCGCCACCGGAGGAGAGAGGGAAGCCCACTCCTTCTTCCTTCTCCCTCTGATGAGAAAGGGAGCTCTGCCCTAGATTGGATCTCTGTTGTCTTTTGTTTTCCGCGACTGTTTTCGCAGCCATTCACCATTTCTTATATTCCCGAAGATTTGTAACTCCAATTGGGCTGAAATTTTGAGGAGATTTTTATCCAGAAGTTATCTTTCATGCGGCAAAAGAAGGGCTCCAACCAACCTATGATGTGCCCACAAGACATCAGGGTGCGCCTAGGGGGGTAGGGGCACCCTGTTGTCTTGTGGGGCTCTTGGGTACCGTCTTGCGTTGATTTTTTTTTCCAAAAATCACACACACACACACACACACATATATATATGCACTTCAAAAAAATCTCCGTAAATTTTATAGCATTTGGACTTCGTTTGGCATGTTTTTTCTATGAAATAAAAAACATGCAAAAAAAAAAACAGGAACTGACAATGGGCACTAGATTAATAAGTTAGTCCATCAAAATAATAGTATAGAAGTGCACCAAAACCATATAAAACTATTGTAAACATGGCATGAATATTTCATAAATTATAGACACGTTGGACACATATCACTCCGCCTCTGAGCTCTCCTCTCAAAAGAGAATCCCTGCTTGCTGCTACATCTGCGCTCTGGCCCTGTATACTCATAAATCAGGGTCGACCATGCTTGCAGTGGGAGCACACGACGCTCCACCCATGCCTTCAAGATATCTCCCCTTTCAGCCCACTGGCCTTGAGGCGAGGATGTAGCATTGGAAAGAGCACGGGTGTCAACAGACACATCAGCGAGCCCTGGGAGCACAGCTTCTTCGAGGCCTCGTTGACGAAGGCGGGTAAGGTTATCACCAAGCCTGAAGGCATAAAACCAATATTTATGCCACTCCTGGACAGACTTCAGGAGGTCCATAGGAATGAATTTGCTGGAGGGAAGGAGCTGTAAGCTAGCTCGTCCTAGCATGCGGACGGATTCCCCATTCATCTGGACCCAAACTGAGTAGAAATAGTGGAATATCTTGAAATGAGGAGCTACCCTAAGAAAACCCTCACAAAAGGTGATAAAATGGCCATGTGGAGGGATATGGTGTAGCTGGCGGACATAGAAACGAAGAAGCCCGCGCACAAAATTATACAACGGGGAGCGAAGCCCTCTCCCATACGATGATAAGCTCACCATCATGCGATCCAGAATTCAGCACCTCAGATCTGTTGCCATCGACTTCTCCACCACGATGTGGTCGACTTCATCGGCGGAGATCGTAGACGGAAACCACTTCCCTGTGATCTCATTGGCCTCCTGCGGCTACCTCTTTTTGTCACTGGTGGCAGCCCCTTTTGTGCACGATCTTTCCACTCGCTTCCCATAACCATGTCGTTAGGGAAGCAGAGGAGATCGAGGATTGTGCAGGCAAGATACAGAGAGCAAGTAACCATGTCCGTTTTTTTTCTCACCCTTGGACTGCTAGAGCAAGTAACCATGTCCGGTTTTTTTCTCACCCTTGGACTGCTGGGTTTTTGTTAGACTTTGTAGTGTAGCCCAATTGTGTAACCTGTATATTGTGTACACTTATAAATATATGTGATAGGCCACCCCTAGAGGGTTGAGCCAGTTCCCACAAATCATACGTTTAACATGGTATCAGCCTAAACCTAGGACCTACTCCACCTCCACCCCTGCCGCCGCCGCCGCCGTGCCCCAAACCCTAGGGCCGCCGCTACCATGACCGATTCCGCCTCTGGTTCCGCCAGCTCCGGGACCATCCCCGCATCGCTGGCCGCCCTACTCAACCTTCCCGCCCGCGCTGGTGCGTCGCCGACGCCTCACTTCTTCAGCACCACAGCCGTGGGCTCGTTGTTCTCGGCCCCGATCCCGCCGTCTCCCGCACCGCCGACAGTGGCGGCCTCCACCGCCGCAATGATGGCGCCACCTGCGGCTACTGCTGGCTCGTCCCCGACACTCGCCATCATGCCGGCGACCTCAGGGGCCTCCGATGATCAGCGTGCGGGTGTGGCACCCGAAGCCCCTGCAGTCTCCGTGGTTGCTACCACCGATGCCGCCATGATCTCCGGGCCGTTCCACTTCGACAACCTCATCACGACTCGTCTCACGCCGGACAACTATTTGTTTTGGCGCGCCAAGGTTCTACCGCTGCTCCGCAGTCGCTCCTTCCTTGGCTATGTCGATGGTTCTCTGCCGTGTCCGCCCCAGGTCCTCCACACTGTCCGCGGCCCGGCCATCACCCGGCACACCGTGTGGGGGTTCAGCAAGACCAAGCAATCCTCTCCGCCATCCAGGGTTCCCTCGGAGACGGGGTCGCTGGCCTCTGTCTCTTCGCTGCCTCCTCCTTGGATGCGTGGACGACTCTGGAACATGCGTTTGCCCAGACCTCCACCGCTCACTCGATGGCTCTTCGCAGCAAGCTTGATGATGTCAAGAAACTGGACTCCTCTGCCACAACATACTTCAACAAACTCAAGGTCTTGGCGGATACGTTGACCCCTATCGGTCGACCGCTGAGTAATGAGGAGTTCGCCGAATATGTTATTAAGGGCCTTGATGCTGACTACGACAACCTTGCCGAGGCCGTCCACAACGCCAAGCCGCCGCTTCCTCCGCACGAGCTCTTCTCCCATCTGCTCTTCACCGAGCAACGCATTGAAGCTCGCCGCTCCATCACCACCATCGCCGACCAGCCAGCGGCCTTTTGGGCATAGCGTCGCCAGCGCCCCCCTGCACCTTCGTCGCCTGCCCGAGTCGCCACTCCGCCTGCGCCACCCTCGGGCGGAGGCCCTGTGCGCTGCCAACTTTGCGGGCGTGAGAGGCATCTTGCCTCCAAGTGCCACAAGAGGTTTCAGTGGAGCTTCCTGGGCATTGGTAATGATGGTAAAGGTAATGAGCGACAGTTTGCCATGGCGGATTTTGGCCCTCCTGCTGCTCATGTTGCTGCCAAGAGCAAGGATACACGCGTCGATTCCGGCTTTACACCGTCATACCCGATTGATCCTGCATGGTATATGGACACTGGCGCCACGAATCATATGATGAACGAGCTCACCAAGCTGTCCACCCACCAACCATACTACGGTCACGACAAGGTTCACACCGCCAACGGTGTAGGTATGCCCATCTCTCACGCTGGTCAAGCATCTCTATTAACTAGTCATCCATCTAGGCAGCTTCATCTTCGCAATATTTTATGGGTCCCCTCGGTGACTCTTAATCTGTTATCTGTTCCAAAACTCACTCTTGATAACAATGTCCTATGTGAATTTCACCCGTTTGATCTTTTTGTTAAGGACCGAGCCACCCGGGAAATTCTGCTTAGTGGTCGTCTCAGCCATGGCTTATACCGCTTGGAGGATCCATCCGCCCCCCGTGTCTTTAGTGGTGTTCGTGTGTCATCGTCCCAGTGGCACTCTCGCCTTGGTCACCCTGCCACTCCCATAGTTCGCCATATACTTCACCGTCATGAGCTGCCTATCGAGTCTAGCAATAAGGAGATGTCCGTGTGTGATGCCTGTCAACAAGGCAAAAGTCATCAGTTACCATTTGTTTCCTCTACTCGTCAAGTAACGAGTCCTCTTGAACTTGTGTTTTCTGATGTGTGGGGTCCCGCCCAAACGTCTGTGAGTGGTCACAACTATTATGTTAGCTTTATTGATGCCTATAGTCGCTTTACCTGGCTTTATCTTCTTAAGCGCAAATCTGATGTGTTTGATATATTCATTCAGTTCCAAGTGCTGTAGAACGTCTTCTCAAGCATAAGATTATTCATGTTCAGTCTGATTGGGGGGGGCGAATATCGCAACCTCAATACTTTCTTTAATAAGCTTGGGATCTCTCATCGTTTATCATGTCCTCATACACATCAGCAGAAAGGCGCTATTGAGCGCAAGCATCGACATGTAGTTGAGACCGGACTCACACTCCTAGCTCACGCTTCTGTACCCTTTCGTTTTTGGAGTGATGCCTTTGCTACAACATGTTTTCATATTAACCGACTACCTACGCGTGTCCTTAATATGAAAACTCCTATTGAGCTCCTTTTACATGAAATTCCTGATTATACCTTTTTTAAGGTGTTCGGGTGTGCCTGTTGGCCCCATCTTCGTCCATATAATCATAGAAAGCTTGAATTTCGGTCTAAGAAATGTGTGTTTCTGGGTTATAGTTCTCTTCACAAAGGCTACAAGTGCCTTCATGTGCCAACAAATCATGTCTACATATCCCGTGATGTTGTCTTTGATGAGAACGTCTTCCCCTTTTCCGCCATGCCGCAACAACCTGCCACACCCCCATCTATGCATTCATCTCCTATTATGCTTGGCCAATTTGAAGATGTTGCATATTGGCCTGTGTTGTTACCTAACCATGGTGCAGGTATTGGACGTGGTGCTCGCCTGAAACTACTTCCGGATACAACTCCGGTCACGCATGTTGATCGGCCGGTGCACGTGCATGCACCCGTCGTCGACCCCGTCTTTGGAGCCGCGTCCGCCCATGCAACTGGACCGGCGATGGCCTCCGAACCTGGGCCGGTGCCAGCCGAGGCACGGCCCACGTCCATGGAGGCGTGGCCCACATCCCCGACGGTCTCCCTTGGACGGCTCGAGCGGTCCCCGTCACCGTCTCCACGCCCGGCCTCGCCTCCGTCATCGCCTTCGTCGCCCGCCCGTATGTCCCTGCCGCCCCTTTCACCTGGATCGGCTGGGCCTACCGTCGACTCGACTGAGCTTTCGCCTGGGCTCCCGTCGCCCGCCCTGCCGTCATCATCTCCCGTGTTGGCGCCGCCGGCTCCTGTTCTCGTTGCACCGCAACGACCGCATACTCGCAGCCGCAGCAGTATTGTTCAACCCAAGCAGCGTCATGATGGTACCGTCACATATTTGGCTGCCTGTCTTGCTCATTCTGTTGCAGATCCTACTGATGAACCACGCAACTATGAGGCCGCTATGAGTATCCCTCACTGGCGGGCAGCTATGGAGCAAGAGTACCACGCTCTTATGCATAATGAGACATGGACACTGGTTCCCCCTCCGCCTCGCGTCAACATTGATTCGAAGTGGGTTTCCAAGTCAAGAGACATGCGGACGGATCTATTGAGCGCTACAAGGCGCGTCTCGTGGCTAGAGGGTTTAAACAGCGACAGGGTCTGGACTAGGATGACACATTCAGTCCGGTTGTTAAGCCTACTACCATCCGCTTCTTCTATCTCTTGCGGTCTCTCGTGGTTTGTCTCTTTGACAGCTTGATGTGCAGAATGCTTTTCTCCATGGGCTGCTTGAAGAGGAGGTTTACATGCGGCAGCCACCAGGGTTTGTTGATCCCGATCAGCCTCATCATCTCTGTCGTCTGACGAAGGCTCTCTATGGACTGAAACAGGCACCTCGTGCCTGGCATGCTCGTCTTGCTTCGGCCCTTCGTACTCATGGATTCGTTCCGTCGACAGCTGACAGTTCGCTGTTCTTATTTCAGCGCCCCAGTCTGACTGTGTATTTGCTTGTGTACGTGGATGACATTATTCTGGTCAGCTCCTCTGCAACGGTTGCTGATGCTCTTGTGACTGCTCTTGGCAGAGATTTTACGGTAAAAGACTTGGGACAGCTACACTTCTTCCTGGGCATTGAAGTTGCGCATTAGTCTCATGGCAGCTTAGCACTCACCCAGAAGAAGTACTCCCTTGATCTCTTGCGCCGTGCTGGTATGCTCAAGTGTAAGCCATCACCCACGCCCATGTCCTCTACTGATAAGCTCTCGGCTACTGCTGGTTCTCCGCTCTCTTCTACGGATGCTACGGAGTATCGAAGTATTGTTGGTGGCTTGCAATATCTGACTATCACCTGTCCCGATCTTTCATTTGCGGTTAACAGGGTATGTCAGTATCTTCATGCTCCTACAGATGTGCACTGGTCTGCTATGAAGCACATTCTTCGTTATGTGCGTCTCACTGTCTCCTATGGTCTTCATCTGCGACCTAGTTCCTCTGCTGTTCTATCTGCATTCTCAAATGCTGATTGGGCTGGGTGTCCGGATGACAGGCGATCCACGGGGGGATATGCTGTATTTCTGGGTCCTAATTTGATCGCCTGGAGTGCACGCAAGCAAGCCACTGTTTCTCGCAGCAGCACAGAGGTCGAGTACAAAGCAGTTGCCAATGCGACTGCTGAGCTTATCTGGATTGAGTCTTTGCTTCGAGAGCTAGGAATCTCCCAGTCACATCCTCCAGTTCTTTGGTGTGACAACATCGGTGCTACGTTTCTTTCGACAAACCCGGCGTTTCATGCACGAACCAAACACATTGAGATTGACTATCATTTTGTGAGGGAACGTGTTGCACAACTACAGATCAAGTTTATCTCCTCAAAGGATCAACTTGCCGACATCTTCACCAAGCCTCTACCTTCTCCCATGTTCGAGGTCTGTAGGCGCAATCTCAACCTCCTAGATGCATCAGGAGTGAGTTGAGATTGAGGGAGGGTGTTAGACTTTGTAACGTAGCCCAACTGTGTAACCTGTATATTGTGTACACTTATAAATATATGTGATAGGCCACCCCTAGAGTGTTGAGCCAGTTCCCACAAATCATACGTTTAACAGTTTTTTTCTCACCCTTGGACTGCTGGTTGATCATTAGAGATATCAGGGGAGCTTTGAGGCTAGCCACTGCAGCAGCTAACTGCTAGCTGATATTCCTATCGCGAAAGTTTAAATAAACAGAAAAAAGACGCGCTATTTATTGCACAATACACTGTGGCATTTATACATTTCAATTATTGAAAATATGTTCAAATATTACGGATGGAGTTCTTGAGCATGCAAAGAAAGCCTGCGTATTCAAAAATAGTTCTGAATACACATTGAACATTTTCTTAGTATAGGATGAACATTATTCAAAGAACACTGAACATTTTGTTAAAATACGCTGAACTTTTTTTGAATACATGCTGAACAAAATTTCTCTACACGATGAACATTTTTTATACACACTGAACAGTTTTTCAATGTATGGTGAACAATATTCAAATACACGTAGAACATTTTTTTAAAATACAATGAACTCCTTTTGAATGCATGCTGAACAAAATTTCTATACATGATGAACATTTTTTATACACACTGAACATTTTTCAAAGTTCATCAAATTTGACAATAGTTCATCAATTTTGAAAAATGTTCATCAATTTTAAAAGAAAGTTCATCGATATGAAATAAAGTTACAAAATTGAAAAAAAAAATCTCGCGCTTAGCAGAAAAGAAGAAAGAAAGAAAAAAAACTCTTTCCACGAAAACAGGAAATAGAAAAAGGTTAAAAGCTTGTCAATTAGGAGCGCGCCTGTGGTTGTGAGATCCCTGGTTCGAAACACGGTTGTTGCTAGAAAGATTTTTGCGTTTTCACAAATAGAAAAAAGAAGTGGGCCGGCCCAGTGCGGCGGGAGGATTTGCCACTGTTCGGGCCCTGCTGGGCCGGCCCGCGATGGGAAAGCGTAGGGAACAAAATCGCTATAACAAAACGAAAAAAAAAGGCTGCGTAAGGAATCGAAGCTGAATCGTTCGCGAACGCAATGCTAGTTTGACATTAGCTGACCACCTCAGCCATTGGACACTAGTGATATTCATTAGCGCTAAATAGGAACCGGTTTGCGGAAAACAGCGTTAAATAGGAAATGCCAGATATCAGGGAGTTTTCTATCTATTAGTGGGCCCAGAAACAGCCCAAATAGCCGAAAGCAGACGACTTATTATTAGGGCTAAACGACCGTGCCGGGCCGGGCCGGGTTTGGTGGAAGGCCGGGTAAAGAAAGGTTCTCCTGAAGGCCCTGAGCGACTCGCCCACCCCAATCTTTCGGCCGACTCACCTCGCACCGTCCTTGTTCGTCGGCGCCGTCGTCCTCGCCCCGCCGACGGACGGCCGAGGTTCCTCCTCGTTACCCTTCCGCCGCCGCCAGCACGGCCGTCTCTGCG
>NC_041393.1:777207126-777220522 GCF_002162155.2 Triticum dicoccoides
AAAAAGAACCCCTGACCTCTCAATTGCTGCAGGAGAAGGCTTCTATCTCAGATCTGAGGTGCCCAGCTTCTTCCACGGAGCGGCGGCGGCGGCGGGGATCGTCGGCTGGCTTCATGGACCGTCGGCTGGGTAAGCGCACAGATCAGGCCTTGTATTCTACTGTACTATTCACCAAATATCTACAACAGGCTCCGGTATGCCGTTGCATCTACAACAGGCTGTCATTCTCCTTCCTTACCGATGCTATGCTACAATGCTCACCATAATTTGGGGTGGGGTTGCACAAGGATTACAGCCTGCATCTTTCTAAAATCTTTGCTGTTAACTTGTGACTGCTTAAATCTTTTAAGTAATAATAAAGCGCCCCTTTTTGAAAGAAAAGAAATAGTAGTAACTCAAAACACCAAGCTCACTCATGCTCTAGACTTGTTGCATTTGATTCTTCAGCTCCACTATGTCCCTGATACCTGTAATCATAGTGGAGTTGTCGACATAGACACCTACCTACTAGCAGGAAAGAATTCTTCTTAATTTCCTTGCGGTATACGTACAGCATGCTCCATGGTATACATGTCACCTCTGCCTGCCTTGTCGCCCTGCTCTTGTATACTTGGGCTCCAGTCCAATTCTCCTTTGTTTGTTTTGGCATGTATTACAATAGTTACTTGTCTAAATATCTATCAATTTCTCAATGAATTTTTTTGTATCTGTAGCTAATATCCAAGCCAAATATGAGCGAGTCCGTGAGCGGTTTACGTGGAGGCGCCACGTTACGGATAACGGATTAACAGCGTTGTCGCCCGTTGAAAATCAGTTTCATGGTACGGTTATTTCTACTTATTATTTTTTCCGTTTGACTATTCAGGGGAAGTTGTTTTAGTAGCTAGTTGTGGCTACGTTTCAATTTATTTCTTAGCTTGCACTAGATTCCTAGGTAGCCTGTAGCACCTCTCTTTTCTCCAATCAGCAGCAGCAGCATAGCAACAGGCGCAGCAGCAGCATAGCATCAGGACAACACCCCTCTTCTTCCTCCTCCTGTTCTTCAACCAGCAGACACAGCAGCAGCTCAGCAGAGAGCAAATCACCCTCAAATACAAGCAACAGCAGCAGCCTCCTTCTCCTCAAACAGCAGCAGCAACTCGCCTCCTTCCTCTTCCTCTGCCGCGCACGTAGCAGCACCAGCAGCTCAACTCCAGCAGCGCAGCACACCTTCGCGCCAGACCCAGCCAGCCATCGTTGTCCACGCAGCCAGCACAGAGCCGCACGCACGCGCAGGTGCGATATCATGCCCACATGCGCCGCCACCTCCTCGCCGGACCCTGCCGGTGATGGGCCAGCAGCCCATACCAGTTCAACAGTTACATAAAAAAAGGATAAACTGTGCTTAGTTTTTCCACAAGTCTGTCTCTTTTGCATGGGTCCTATGTTGATGCACTATTTTAAGTTTTGTCAACTTATAATATAATTGCAGAGTGGTGTATGTACTTTAGCACGGCAGTTACAATGGAGTCTATTTTCCGACTTTTAGAAGGAAGGGACATTTTCTTCTCAGTGCAACACCTGAAGGAATTAAGTGATGAGGCGAAACAACAATATCCTAATATGACGGCTGCCAAGCGTCTATTGAAGAAGCTGGCTTATGCCGGTGTGCTAAGCGAAACTGATTACCAGGTAATGACTCTGTATGGTATACCTGACTATGTACGGTCATTAGTGCGTTCATGAACATTTTGTAATAACTATGTTTTGCGTTTCAGGGTCGACCGCAATATGGTCTTCGATACTGTGTCAGTGGCTTGCGTTCTTATGATTTGGACAACATTCATCACATAAGAGCTGCTTTATATGAGCTACGGCGAGTTGGGCCGCTTCTGGCAGTTATTCGTATCAGTAAAAATTACGACAAGTGCTGGAACACTGGTGAAGTTTACAAATATGATCCGAAAAATGTTTGTGGTGATTCAGCTCGCGCACCAACACATGCTATCAGTGTTATATCTTTTGCTTTGGAGAACGGTCCGTTTTTTGACTGCCAAGACTCACACGGAGTCACTTTTGGCTCTGGTGGTTTCCTGAAGGTTGATGTGACGTCATTCAAAGAACTTTATTCGTTCAGAGTTGTGGAGGTAATTTACTCATGATTTTAACCTTTCATTTCTTAAGCCTTATGATTATTTAGTGTCAAGACTTGTATTGCACAAGAGCTTATTTAATTGATGTGTACAAGTAAGCAATTGGGTGGGGTTTGATTTCAACAAGAGTTTGAGAGGGATGCTAAACAAATATAGTGGCTAGTTGTAAGTAGCGTCTGGAGAGAAATGAGTCACGAGGGGTAACAGAAAGCATGCAGGTTGGAGGATAGGAGGATGCCAAAATATGCAAGTAGATTAGAGGAGATAAGGTAGCAATCATAATAGTAGAAAGAGCCGTTCTAGAATACACATGGCTCTCTAACAGTAGTGTTTGGTGAAGTTTAATTGATTGTTAGTGCTAGAAATGAAGTTTGGATAAGTGAAACTGCTGGTCGGGTCTGAACGTAGAGGTTGATGCATGTGGATATAGTGTATTGTGTTACGCCCAATTGCTTGTGCTTTTGGTTCTTTCTTTTCCATGCATTCAGTGGTACAAGAAGCAATAAATAACTAGTCCAAGCTATTGACAGGGATCGATATGCTAACTTACTTTTATTTTGTTATATGTTTGAAACTTGGAATTTGTTGATAATCAGCATGCGTTGTTTTGTCTGCTTGTTGAGTTGCTCAGCTTACCTCCCTGGTGTTTTTGATTCCAGGTGTTCGGCGATTGGACAGATTGATTGGTTGGTTCCAAAGGTTGAGCGCGTGCTGAAATGAATCTGTGCTGCGTGTGTGATGGTTCCCAGATGGTGGTTGGTAGTCAGAGACAGTTTTTGCCTTGTTAGAGTGATTTAATTAGGAAATGGATGGAGCACCTGCTCATTCATGATTTTGCTGCTATGGTCGATGTCGATCTAGACCAATTGCTTTCTTCCATGTTAATACTACTTGTGTCCATGTTTTGATACATGTTAATACTGCTGGTGTCCATGTTGGAAATGGATGGAAGGAAGGATGGATGATTTGGGAGAAACTCAAGCTTATTCTAGTGGATGGATGATTTGGGGAAAATGTGCCTACTTCCTGAGATGAAAATTTAGTGCCATATTATTCAGTTGGGCCTCCCTTTTCAGATAGTTGTCTCTCTTTTTTTTTTGTGAACTTTTCAGATAGTTCTCTGGCTGCTCTCAACTTTAATTTATATATAATACAGTATAATCATCCATCCATCTTGTTTGAGTGCAACATATTTTTGGGAATTATACGAAAAACAAAAGAGTATTTCCTATTTGACGCATTAAGCGCCTGCCACAGTGCGTTTTGATAACCGGCGCACACCCCGCTGCCCTTGGGCCGGCCCATTTGCTCTTTTTTCGGTGTGCGTGCAACGTAATCACAGCGAAGGCCTGTGAATGTTGATTCCCAGAGCATTTCTTTTTTCACAGAGCAGCATACCAATCACAGCGGAAGGCCACCAACGACGTGCCTATTGAATTCCTTATATTTTCTTTATTCGTTCCCAGCTGTGAAGCCCTGTTTTTTTTTCTCTTTTTTCATCTTTTTTTAAACGGTTTGTTTTTTTTTCTTTTCCTTTTGCTAAATGCACAATTTTTTTTTCATTTCTGCGTATTTTGTTTTCCATTATTGACATTTTTTATAAAATTCGTGAACTGTTTTCCAAAACCTTTTTTTAAGTCGATGAACTTTCTTTCAAAATCGATGAACTTTTTTTCAAATTTGATAAACTTTTTCTGGTTTCACAAACCTTTTTGAATTCGTGAACTGTTTGCTAATTCGTGATGTTTTTTTATAAATTTGTGGACATTTATTTTTTTATAAGAAATCATGTTTTTCTAAATAGCGCGACTAAAGTTTTGTTCTTAAACTATACACGCTACAATATTTCACTAAAGCCTGGTAGCTCGGCTGAAGTTTTTCTAAATTGCACGGGTACGATTCCTCTCGAGAGCCATTATTTGGGGTGTTTTTCGCAAATACCTTTTGCACTGACTTGCGTGTTCATGGGCCGGCCCACTAGCGTGCGCAGTGAGCGCTAGTTGGCTCAACCGGCGCATAAGGCGCCCAATAGGAGGTCCCCAGGACCAGGAAATAGGGGGAAGGTATCCAGTGGATCACGGCATAACGACACCCAGTGGCTCAACTCAATTCCTGTATCAGATCGTGAGTGTGTGAGAACCATAATCTAGAGGGATATATCTAGTACCTTACAGACCGAGCGCGGGGGAGCAGTTTGCCAAATGGCTTATAATCGACGCCTAAACCAATATATTCAGGTGGGGGAACTCTTCCCCGATGATTCCTCAAAAAAGAAAAAAACTAGCCTTGTTATTGCTTACTATGTAAGCTAGGGAAAATTTTATTTTATCTTCTGCATTTTTTTCTCTTGGGTCAAGTTCATTCAAAGTGCACTAGTATTTGAGCTAGGGGTTACTTGGACCCCTATCCACCTTCTACTCGAAATCATGCCCGCTTATCAATTTTTTCCTCTAAACTGGCGATCCAAACTCACTTTGATTATCATTCGGCGGGCTCAAGCCCAACGACCCAGGGCCAGCAAAAATATCTCCACCTCTGCTCCAGAAAGTTTCCTTGACACCGGAAGGTTCCTTTGGGCGACCAAATACAAACCAACTTGTGTCAAACTTGGATTCCGGCCTTGTCTTCAAATACAAGAAAGAAACTCGATCTCTATCCAATTCCAGTCGACCTATGGCAGCCCCAACTAACGTAGGACCCTTATAAATACCTTTCCTACAACTCAAGCTCAAATCCCACGAAATCATATATCACGAGCCACCCCAAAGTCGCGACAAAGTTGATCTCGCAGAATCCGTGAGATAGAAGGAAACTGTCCCGTAATCCATCTATACCCCGACACTCAAGCATCTTCTTGAAGATCTGACGGCGAAATTGTTGCACCATAGAGTCTACTACAAGCATGTAAAATTCGAGGGCGGTCCAACGGTGTCGTCCAATCTACCAAGCGATCAAACCCCTGCGTCGTCCAATCTACCAAGCGCTCAAACTCCTGTGTCGTCCAATCTACTGACCGATCACGAACCATGCTAATGTGGAGATGACTTTGCAGGAACAGGGATATGATCTTGAGAGGATCATGAGAATAACCGAAACAAGTTATATTTTATGGATATGCTTTATCTTCCCATACCGTTCTATTTCAACTACTCATCAAGCTAGATAAGTTTGACATGTAATGGTAGCCAGATTTGTTATGATATTTTGTTGCATATTATGCTTGTATGCATGGATTACTTTTGCTTGGGATATATTTTAGTTGATTGACTTGGCGCTTGCTGAGAATTCTAAGAAATGCAATACTTCCAACTAAAAAGAAGTTATCTCTCTAATTGAGTTGTATTTAGTTTAAAAATCATATACTTTATATAGTTTCCAAAATGCACTCCACATTGCTATAATTGGTGACATACATACATTATTTATTTTGAAGTTTAGCTATTTGTAGATTTTGGATTGTGTAAAATAATCAGGTTATGAATTTTGAAATCATCTATTTATGGACTTACAAAAATCAACTCAAACTTTAGCTGTTTATGGGATTCATGTAGTGTTACAAGAAAATTTGAGTTGTTAATTGTCTGTCTCTAATAATCCACGTATTATCTACTAGTGCTGAAGACGTGTAATCAGAGTATTTCACTAATAATCTAAATTTCAACTTGTGCTAAGAAATAGTGATCATTCCGGCCTGATGCCATGCACTGCTTCAGTGTCTCCTCCAATCACTATAGTACTATTAAAGAGGCAGTGGTTCACTCTTTATCTGTTACGACAAAAGGCGGTGCACAGAACTTGCTAAAAAAAATCATGCATCACAATATGAATTGCTAAACATAAAGTTAGTAGTTGTGAAGCAGCTTGAACAATCCCAGCTTGAAAAAGCAGATGATGTGTATGTATATACTTCGCTTCTAAGCGGCATACAGATGGTATTGTATTTAAGAATCATAACCATAGCACTCGCTCATTGCTTTATGGCCAATCTCATATAGTCCTCCATCCACGGGGTGCTTTAAATCTGCACGGCAAGCATAGCAATGCTGAGGATCAACACGTATATTCATTCCATCCCTGTAGTTGATACCCTCCATGCCACGAAACCCACCTGCAACATGACAGATTATAACAGTTTAGGGTTCCTTGACAAACATATCAACCAAATTGCTGATTTATTAGATTAGAAACAAACCAACTCTCTCCTCCTCTTCCAGTGAAACTACACATGTAGTTACAAGGCTATCCTTCTTGCTGTCCCAAAATAACTCCGCGAAGAAGAAATCAACTTTTGAATTCGAGTTGTTCCTTGCAGTGAAGTTTGCATGACCATACACTCCCTTTGTATCCATTATTCCACAGCTACAAATTGCTTCAACTAGTTCATAGTCGCCGGCCTAATTTTTTTTCCGGGTGAGAAAAAAAAATTGCATTAATAAACTTGGGATAAAAGATGTATATTTGAAAGTAATATGCACGCACGGCATGAAGTAGGAATTGGCACCAAGATTAATTTTACCGTTTTATTGTTGGCACAGTTATACCGTTTCAGTGCACTGTTTGCATACTCAATGGTTTGTTGTTGATAACCTCTCTTGTAATCCATGTCATCATTTGATTTTTCTTTCACATCCTTGGCGATCGCATCTATGAACTTGTCTACAAGGTGAGGAAAATAAGGACCAAACTTCTCAAGCTCGGCATCCGACAACCTAAAATGGATCAACAACCATCATGAGTCACACAGAATTGTTTTAACCAGCGTTTTGTTACTAGTTCATAATAAAAAATGTGACCAATATTTATATTAGATTACATGTGTTTATATTTCAGAGTTAAAATTTATGCATCCGCTCCGCACTCAAAATGCATTGACTAAAACCTATCATATACCTGTCATGATGAGTCCCAGCTATGATATCCGCCTTTGCCTGAAATTCAAGTAATCATCAGTGGTAATCAGGCAAAAGAACCCTTGGCAGGAGCCAAATGTGTTCCTAGGAAGGATACCTGTTTGATATTGATGGTCCTCCCAGCTTGGCCGATGACAGTGCTCACGTGCTTGTCAGGGACAGAAGTGTCATTGCTGTTATCGGGCGACCTCATGGATGTGTTAGGCTGGAGGATTGAAGAAAAGATGGTTCAGATTTCGCAACAGGCCTATTATAACACGGTTGCCCTGGACATAAACAATAAATGATGGTCTTGGAAAATAATTCGCATTAAGTATGAAAAAAATAGTGAGACATTCCAAGGTTATTTACTGAGACATGCAGATTGATGGTGTATATATAAACCAGATTAACATTTTAGGAGTCAAGGCCAAAATTTCATTCACTCTGAGGAAACAAAATCTTCCATACAGGTTGTCCTCTTCTTATCTGGAAACAGAACAGCCAGTCATGTGCTACATTTATTTTCTAAAGCATAAACTTACTACAATGGGGGTGGACCTCTCTTACTTCTTTTACATGAGTCAGGACTTCAATTTTCTGCATGGAAAGGTTGTCCTTTTGTCTATTTGACAGTGATTAGCTCTACTGTATGACCAACAAGCATTATGATGGCATAAGAAAAATAGAGAGCAGATTTTTTCTACAGCAACTATCTCATACTTGCTCGAGAGGCTTCCTGTCACCACCGTCCAGCTGGCGACCGGTATCGCAGACCAGTTGCATGATCATTGCCTCCGCAGCATTAAGTGCCTCCAATGTCCCTCTGATCACCACCTTCCTGCTTGCCATTTCATCACAAGTTCACAACACAAACACACAGTGTAAGTTAGATCGCAGCTGCAGGCCTTTTGTTTCACAGTTAAAATCATGCATCGGCACACAAACACTGATTCAAACCTCCTCTAATACCTGTCATTTGTCCCATGTATGATATCCCCCTTGCCCGAGATCCTGATGAATGCGCCGGTAACCTGCACCCCAAGGATGAACCAACAGCGACTATTAGGCAAAAGTACAGTCAGTACCCAAAGTCAGGTACCACCCAATTCTCACTGTAATAACTTGGTTTAATTTACTTCAGCACCCTTATGGCCTCATCTAGGACCAAAATAATGGCAGCAACTTGACGAAAACCACATTTCGTTCACACTACTCATCTAGACAGTGCTCATTTATTATCAGACGCTGTGCGGATTCTTCATGCTACACGGTTACCAAGACCAAACCAGAGGGCGATGAGTGATTGCTGGCTGTCAAAACCAAGTGCTATTTAACAGTTTGTTGCTTCATTTCAGTGATGCCGGATATATGTATATACCTGTTCGATCTCCTTTATGGTCCTCCCGGCACGGCCGACGATAGCGCCGACATGCTTGTCTGCGACAGTGATAGTGAGAGACTCTTGTTCATCACTGTTGTTGACAGATGATCTCGGGGACGTGGTAGGCTGAAGGAATTCAAGAGAAAATGGTTCAGATTCTGCAGCAGGGGCCTATATATAGCATCGGTTAACTGGGCATGAACAGTAAATTATTTGCATCTATTGTGAACAGATAGCAACGTTTCGAGGACCCTGAATAATGGTGCTATATGAACCAAAAACGGACTCGGGCGCAGGAAACTACGCACACATTTGCATACGTAAATCAGATTAACAAGTAAGAGTCCAGCCCACAGTTTCATATATTTTCTAGAATGACCCACAATTTCATTCACTCCTTCAAGAAAAAAAAAATCCTCCGTATTTCTTCTCTACAAATATTACAGCCAGCACATGCGATATATTTTCTAAAGCATAAAGAACCCAAGAGTAGGTGTCGAACATTCATAGTTTTTTCATAGGAGTTATGGCCTTAATTTCTGCATGGAACTGGTGTCCTTTCTTTTCCTTTTGATAATCCTTAGATCCTGATTAGAAATGGAGATTCTAGTGCATAACCAACAAGCATTGCGACGGAACAGGATAAATAGAGAACTCCACTTTATTTATTGAAGTAACTATCCCACACTCCCATATGTAACAAATAGGGCCAACTATGCATGAAAAAGGAAATCCAGGTTAAGGGGAGAATCAGAACATGTAGACGGACAGTCAACGAATAGCTCATTTCATACATCATGCAGCAGTAGACAATCATTATGAGTACACTTAAAAGGAAGGCTCGATGCGTACAAGTGTGCTTCAACAATAATGACTTACCTTGCTGTTGTATCTTTTGACATATCCATCTTCACACCCAACAGGTGAAACAGGATAACTTGAAAAATTGACGCCTGAATATTTGAGAATGTGATTACCAAATTAGCGACAGGAAAAGGTGAAGCAATACAAACTACTCCCTCCGTTCCAAAATAGAAGACCCAACTTTGTACTAAAGTTAGTACAAAGTTGAGTCATCTATTTAGGAACGGAGGGAGTAGTAGCTAGCTCAGTGCCAACAAACTGTAATACTAATCCGTAGTGTCAATACACAAGGAGAAACGATAAGGAAGCAACATATTTCTGACACACTCACTATGCGAAAACCCCCCAAGGGAGACAAGAAGCGAACAAGGAGAGGCGTTCAAACCGTAACTGAGTAGCAGGCAATGAAAAAAATAGAGCAGACACACAAGTGCTGAATAAAAGTTATGTGGATAACCTGCATCAGAGCACGAGTAGTGGATGACATCCAGTAACTCTGAGAGTATAAAAAATATGGCCTGCAGCTGATTGTCAAGCTGTCCTGTAATGGTAACCAGCCTATCATGCTGGCCGTAGCAGATGTCACGGGGTGATATGTTGATCCCAGCATTTGACTCTTGAGCCAACGACCTAAATGATGAGAGAGGGGAATGGGGGGTATCATCAAATTGCAATATCTGAAATGTAGAAATAAAAAAGAAGAGGAAATACGATGACGGATGCTGGTGGAGGGCATGCAGGCTCCTGAATAGCAAACACAAGCTAATTATATTCCAGATAGCAAATGTAAGCTAAAACCGCCTAGGCTCACACACAAAAAGTGGAACTGAAGAAGCAGAGATGAAGCTGAAAACTGCACAGCATGCGTGTGGTTAAGTGCAAATCGCATACACAACTGCGGCTTAACTACAATAATTTCTTAATGTGCGAAGTGAATGAAAATGACAGGGCACATCGTCGCAAGCTTTTTGTGACAATTTCAGACAATGCTCTGAAATGCGCAATGCCAATCAGATGTACAGAGATACAGAGATGGTAGAAAGGATTGTAATGGGCAAACTGCTATGATCCCCTCATGATGGCAGAATTTCCAGAGCAGGCAATTGCACTGCGGTGACTCGACAATGTGCCATGCTAGGTAAGGTAGAGAGAAAACAGGCCACTTGTACAGCAAGATTGGGAACAGACAACAGAGCATACTTGATGACTTGTCCTCCTTTGCCGATGAGCGCGCCGCAGCAGGCGTCGGGCACCACCAGCACGACGCTGGCCTGAGCGCCGCCATCGGTCACACTGTCACCCTGCGAGCAGAGCAGAGGATTGGAACTCTGAATCGAACGGTCAACCAAGTGAAATGCTCGCCCTTTTTTTGTTGGTTTACCATACCAATACCTGGCAGTGGCAGACGAGTTTCTCGAGGATGAGCTCTGCGGCGTCCATGACGGTGCGGAAGAGGCCGGAGACGAGGAGGACCCTGCATTCGGTGCCGGGGAGGTGCTGGCCTTGGGCGGAGAACATGATCCGGGCCCCGGAGCGGGCCTCCACGGCGCGGACGGCGGACCCGGCCTTGCCGATGAGGAGCCCCGCCTCTGCGTCCGACACCAGGAACCTGGCATGCGTCGGCCTCTCACCGATGTCTGGATGGATGGATGGAGGAATCAGATTCAGATGCTGCGGAATGTGGGATTCATTCCAAGAAAAGAAAGAAACCCTCGCAAAACCCTCCTCTCGCTGTACGGATGAGCGCTCGGGGGAGGGGGGCGGCGTGGATTCTCTTGTCGTCGGTAAGGGGAGATACGAGGACCGCCGGAGAAGAGCGGGCCTCGCCGGCCGGCCATGTTCTTGTCGGAGAAGAAAGAAAAAGAAAAGCATAGGAGGGAGGACGTACCCGGGGACGGAGGGGGAGGGAGGGACGCGACCACTTTCCGATGGTGGTCGGAGACGGTGGTGGAGTCCGGCGACGGCGAGGCGGAAGCCATGGCGGCGGTAGGAGGAAGGTGGCGTCTCTGGGTGTCGTTTTGCGACGACAGCGGTGGGTGGGCCCGAAAGGTCAGCAGCACATGGACGAATAGACAAACATATTTTTGCACAGGGGAGGGCCAAAAATAAAAAAGACATGAAAACAAACGAAATTCAAATTTCATCTCCACCACATTTATCCCTCAAAAAGAAAATATTCTCCACCTCCTACCAAAAGAAATCAAATCAAAATACCACATTTCCCCCCTTCCCTACTAAATCTCCCCGCCCTTAAAAATCTGCTACAAAATCCCACTCTACTAGATAGGTTTCCTAACCTCTCTCTATCATCAACAATCTTAAGGGTATATCCTTCTTATTACTTGAGAGTAGGGGGGTTGGGGTACATCATTATAACAACCCTATGAAATACTTCCTCCGTTCCTAAATGTAAATCTCTGTAGAAATTTTACTATGGACTACATACGGAGTAAAATGAGTGAATCTACACCTAAAATGCATCTATATACATCCGTATGTGATTCATAGTGGAATCTCTACAAAGACTTACATTTAGGACATCGAATGACCCAAAAAACTATTTGTTCAAACACGAAGAGGAATATGTTATGTTGATGGTATCTTAGTGCAAGATAGAGGGCGACAAGAAGAGGAAGCGTACACTGTCGCAAATCGGCCCATGTGATGCTTCACCGGAATACAACGACATGTCATGCACAACTCATCCACTACTGCTTTGCGGGAGAATCCCATGTTCCCTCCACATCTCTTTCACGGAATTACCGATGCCATGGAAGCTAACCGACAACATGGTGAAGGGGTGTAACCAGTGAGATGGGGGTTAGTGATTTGCAGAAGGTGTATGCGGAAATGTGAGAAATTCACATACGATGTTCCTGCTGATATTGTTGATGAGTTCCTTCACACTGGGGTAGACACAATCTAAAGAAAGTTTCTATTGACTGCACCAACATTGAGGACACAACAAGTATTTTGTCAACGGGTGAAACAAGAGGGTATCCAATACGAGAGAATCGACATAGAGAAGGAGCATGACGACAATGTTAGTTGCAGCTAATGTAGATGCCAAAACAGAGTTGTATGTGTAGAAGGGGGTTTCTTCAAGTTGAAGTATATCAGCAATCTTGGTGGCGAGAAGAAGTCCAAAAGTTTGAGCCTAAAGTGGTGACAACGCCTCAGGAGACATGGACGAAACATATATTTGTTTGCATTGCTGGTTATGCTCCATTCGAATGTAGATGCATATGCCTGCTGGAGACGAGAGCATGCATTGCTGTAATTTTCAAGCTGTGTCACAGAATATGGCTTCACATGTAAAATTTGAAGGAATTTGAACCATTGGCGCCGAACGTTGAGCTTGCTATTATTTCTGTTGATTTTCGGAGCAACCAGTGAGCTCAAGTTTAATCCTTGCATGATAGCATTTGAAACAACAGAAACATGGGCAAGACTAGAGATGATCATTTCTTGCTTTCCATAAACACCACACGAATGTGTATAAGTTTCTGTATGAATTTTGTATTACTAGACTTTATCAACACGTAATGCACCCGTGGAGTTGAATGTGTTGCAATCAGTGTGGCTCATTTCCCACATGTTAGTTGTCTTTTTATTTTATTTTACAACAACAACAACAACAACAACAACAACAACAACAAAGCCTTTAGTCCAAAACAAGTTGGGGGTAGGCTAGAGGTGAAACCCATAAGATCTTGCGACCAAATCATGGCTCTGGCACATGGATAGCAAGCTTCCACGCACCCTTGTCTTTTTATTTTAGAAATTAAAAAAATATTCCAGTAGTACATAAAGTGTACAACTTTTACGAAATGTATTTCAGTTTTTTTTAAAGTGTTCACGTGTCTTAAAAAAGTTTATGTGGTTGTCAGAAGATATATTTTTAATAAAAATAAATTTAAAAATGTGTGCGGAAAAATAATTAATAGTCTAGTGTGCCCCCAGGATTATAGATTCTCAAATAAACACGTTTTAAACTTTGCATACACTTTATAGATAAAAATCATTTCAACTAAATGATTTTTTAAATGATACATAAATATTTAAAAAAATACATTACGATGTTTTCGAAGTAAGTTATTTTTGACTACATATTATATATAAGACAA
>NC_041393.1:777220853-777229611 GCF_002162155.2 Triticum dicoccoides
TTATGAAACATTTTAATATTTCTTATGTATTATTTTAATTTCGTGAATATTTAAAACTGCATGAACATTTATTTATTCTTTTCATTATAGTTTGAACATTTTTTGTAATTTCTAAAAAGAAAAAATCAAGTAACATCTGAAAAATGGGCCACACTGACTGCGGCCAGTTTAACTCTTTTTTTTTTTTGTGGGATGGCCAGTTTAACTCAACATGGTCATTTTGGTTAATAAAGGTATAACGATGCAGAAATACAGTTGGCCCATCTTCTTCTTCTTGCTCCCATCTTAGCTACGTACTGATGATCAATTCTTCCTGAATGATTACGTTTAGTAGGGTATTGATCTCAATGATTTGGACCCGGTGGAGAGCCACGGCTTCTCCTGCCGGTGGGAGGACGCCGGCGACAACCGGCTCTGGTTCAGGGCCGATGCGGGGCCCCACGGGACACGGCTTTTCTTCGGCGACGGCCCTCCGAAATAAGTCGGGGCCCGTGACATTTTGAGTACTAGCAAGCACCAAGTCGGTTCGTACAGCCCAGCCAGTCATCCACTGGTTCCTCTTTGTTGGCTGGTAACTAAAGGCTGATGTGTGTTGATATGCATATGGTTGGTCCCTCATGTAAGCCACTAATGGAACGGTGATGTGGCAGTGTTGCTGAGGTGGATAGGGTGCATGTCAAGAGAAATAGAATAATGAGGATGAACTATTTAAGTATTATAGATATATATTGACACACTTGGTCCACAAACAATTGCAAGTTTTGCTCCGGAATCTGGCACCCCAAAGCAAGCGGCACCTTTGACTTTGGCCGCGAGTGAATGAAGCACCCACCACCTTGCCGGCTTAATAAGTAGAATAAAAAAAAATTTGGGTAGCAAGAGTAGTTGGCCTGCTGGCTTCGTCATATAAAATAAATTTAGGGTACAAAGGGTAGGCTTGTTGGCTTCATAAAACAGAATAAATTTAGTGTAGAAAGAGTAGCCGTCCTGGCTTAATAAAATATAGAATACAAATAAGACTAGACCTGATGGCTGTCTTATATAGTAATAAAGTAGTAGTAAATAATATGCTAGCTGCCTTAATAAAAAGTAAGAGCAAAGCCTCACTTATTTTATGTAAATAAATAAGAACTTGTGTCAAATAAGTAAAAAGTGAGGTCGTGCACTCTCTCTTTCTCTCTCACTCTCTCCCCTAGTTGAAATGCAGTGGCCATGGACGAATTTGGTTGCTGATAAAAACAGATTGATTTTTTTTAATTGCAGTCAACAAGGCATCGTAGTCAAGCACTTTGAATTTTTGAATACCCCTTTCACATCTAATTCCTCTAACATACCTTTGAATTTTAAGGATGTTCCATCTCCCGGTTTCAGTTAGAAAGACGCATCCAACCCATGTGTCACGTGATACCAAGGATTTATTGCTCATCCTCTTCAAGTTAACATAGTGCTCTCGAGAAATGTATTGACACCAGTCAATTTTTAGCTTCTTCCAATAACTCAATACCGACACAAATGTTGAGCATTAATGACTTGTCACAAAGATTATCCAACCAAAACTCATGGATGGGTTGTACTACCATGTTAATCCTGTCAAGTAAGATGGTTTCTATGTTAATCTTTATTATTCGATGTAGCATCTCACTTGCAACCGTGAAAAGTATGAATTCTATGACCTCCATACTAGCATTGTTTTATCCCAAGAGTTATAGGTTTGTATTATGAACCAAACACATACTTACATTGATAGTTGATGTGTTCACAAGATCCACAATTCCCTCAAGACAATGGATATGTGACACGTAACATGGATAAGTACTCACTCACCCAATATATTTGTTCAATTGTCTTTGCATCATAGTCAGACATGATTGGTGTACTCGTGGCTATTCCTTCATCCTTTGTAGCATTTGTTATTCCTAAAAGGGCATATCCACATAAAATATTTTCGGTAATTGTTTTGTTAGGGGGTTAGAGATAGAATATTAAAAATACACTGAACTAAGTGTGAGTTCAAATGAAACATCTAAGGGCTAAGAGCCTTGGCAACAGTGCCAGAAAAGTACCTTGACGACCGCTAGTGCATGGATAACGATGGTACCTTTTGCATAAGCATTAACTAGGTATTTGTTGAACCGGATGAGTTAAGGTTAGTCTTTCTCTCATACCCAAGTAGAGTTGTCATGGTCTCAAGTCGCATTCGCATCCAAACTAGAGTTTGAAAATTAGTAAACTTGTGACATCTTCTATTGGTGCAGCAAACGGTTAGATAAACTAATCTAGGAAAACATAAATGAAAAGGAAGATATAAAGGCTAACCAAATTATAACATGAAAGCAAAGTGGAAGAAGCCAAGACTAGGCACACCGCACTACCATGTGCACATTCCCCTCACACCACTACCATAACCCTAACATTCTTTCTTTGTTACTTGTTGCAACCATGAAATGCAAATAAGTAAAAAAAATTGTTCTGCTCCCTCTCTCTCTCTCTCTCTCTCTCTCTCTCTCTCTCTGGAATGTGAAAAACGTAAAACAAATGGCATAAAAGGCAATCCACAAGACATTGTAATCATGGACTCCAATTTTTCTAATATTTCTTTCCCGTCTAATTTCTCAAAAATACTTCTAGTTTTGCCAGTTGGTATGCACTTAGAAGTGCAAACTCTCGGTTTTTGTTTGGAGGACAAATATGACCATTTTTTATTGTTAATCATATGTTTCCACATAAGGATTTTAAGAAAATTCAATAAGACCAATCAATTTAAAAGATTGACACCATTGATATTTTTTTAGCTTCACCCCGCAACTCAGCATTGACATGAAAATCTTATTGTAGTGCTTTGCAGATATCCAAGAAGTGCACGGGGTTGTAATAGTCGCATTGGGAAGTATTGCTACTCTAATTTGTATTTATCACTGTCGGAGGGAGAGAAAATTAATAAGTTGTTAGTAGCTAATGTATTATTTTCAACCACACATGAAACAAATATTTATTTAAGAGAATTTATTAGTGCCATCATAGTGACATGATTTTGAGTGTTGTTGGTTGTACAAAAGTAAATAAGACTACTAATTACCTGACAACTACAAATAACATGTATTGAAAGAGATCATTTACATTATAAACATAGGCGCGAGGATGGAAATTGGGGAGTTACATGGATGCATGGCATCATTCATACATAGTGGATATAAGAAATTATGTAATCCTAGGTCATGTTCTCTTTACTTTTATATGCATGTACTCCATATGTAGTTGAACATGCTTATTTATGGGAAATTGCATAACATCTGTTGCCCAACCCTCCCATGTTACATGAGTCCAATGGAAACTAATATACAAGTAAGCTTTCTTTTGGCGAATAGTAAAAAAACACGGTAACACTTTATGAATAAATGTACCAATCCTCAAATTGTAACCCTCCTCACTGATATCCCGATATGTCACCCATGTGGTCGCTAGTTGGGACTACAAGAGTTGCGTGCGACTTGCCGGCACAATCCAAACACATAAATATCATTAAACACACATATGGTCCAAATCTCAAATCATAGTACTCAGAACCTAGTAATATGAATTATGAATGACAAAGTCATAGCAAAGAAAGATCAAGAACAATAATCATAATAGGGATCAATACCCTGAATCTTAGAATATTACATGGTTGCACTAGTAGAAAACCACCCATTAGACCCGGTTCGTAAGGGCCTTTAGTCCCGGTTCATGAACCGGGACTAATGGGTCGTTACTAATGCCTCCACCCATTAGTCCCGGTTCAAACACGAACCGGGACCAATGAGCCTCCACGTGGCCCTGTGCGCCGAGCCCAGTCAGGGGGCCTTTGGTCCCGGTTGGTGGCTCCAACCGGGACCAAAAGGCATCCACGCGTCTGCATTCCAGTGGCTGGTTTTTTTTTGAAAGGAGGGGGGTTGGGGGTTTAATTTAGGTGTTTCGTATATTGTGTTAGCTAGCTAATTAATAGAGAGAAGTGTCCTCTCTTATGTCCGTGCTTGGTCGACGCTACGTAGTATATATACATAAGTGATCGAGAGAACCATTCAGTACAGAAGTTCGTCATGCATACCGAGAGAAGATCGATCGACCTCTCCTTCTCCGAGAGAGGTGTCGAACAACAAGTTTTTTACTGGCTACATACATGTATAAGATCTCTTAATTACAAACCACTAGCATTTGAATTGAAGTTCCACATGGTATTCTCCGGCTTTACTGATGACGTGTTCAAGAAAGAATCCCGCCAAATCCTCTTGAATTGCTTTCATGCGATCTGGTTCTAGGAGTTCATCCCGCATCTGCCACGTCTAATTAATTTGAAGAAGGGGGTTAATTAATACATATATATGAATGAAACTCAACAGAAATGATGGTGTAATAAAATGAAATTGTGAATATTGCTTACGCACTTCATATTGTCTTCTAGAGTAGCCCCGCTTGTTTTTCAAAGTCGCGTTGTGGATGAACTCGCACACGTAGTATCCACAGAAATCATTCCCTTCCTCCTGCCACAAGCACTTTACGAGAAATAGAGGTCAATCAAACTGATAATGAAGCATTATATAAATGGCATTGATGAAAGTATAGCTATAGAATCAATGGGAGATGCGCGCCAGTAGTACTTACTTTCGGGTATACATATCGCAGCTCCTTCGGCAGTCCCGAAGCTTGTGCGGTGAACTGTTTCCAAACCCTGCAAGACAAAGAAAATAATCATTATTACTTGAGATATCAGGAAATGAACAAAAAGTTGCCGATATGGTGCGATAATGATCGATTGAACTTACTTGCTGAGCATTTCAGTCATGTCCGCATAGGTGCTGGGATCTTTCCGTCTGGAATCTAAGACGGTTACTAGTCCACGCTCAAGCTTAATCTCCAGAAGAATATAGTGGTACCTGCACGCATGCATAACTCATCAATTACATTAACCTCGCTCGAGTAATAAGGAAAACCGAATATGCACACGACAGTAACACTCACGGGCCGTTGTAAGGAAAGAGTATGGTATCTTTGTTTTGATTTTTGATCAATGATTGTAGCAAGTTGTCCTCGGCCTCTTCGACGCGCTTTTTAACCAGAAATAAATCTATGATATTTGTGTTAATGAACCCAATATCATAGATTTCATTTTTTTGCACTCGACGATCTTCAATCTGCATAATATATTGAGGATAATTAATAATAAATACATGCAATGAAAGAGCCGAGCTATATATACAGACTAATGACAGAAATAGTACTTACAGGCAGTAGCAAAAGACCATTAATTTATCGAGGGCCTTTTGATTGAAGAACTCGAAGAACTCCTCAAATGGAATAGCCAACACATCATTTGAAACGAGGTCGTGCTCCTCTTTAATTTTCAGATACAAAGTGTTCGTCCCCTCAGACTCTCTGCAGGTTTTCATGTACCAACTATGGAATCTTCGCATCATTGTTGTCAGAGACTTTTCATCTTTGACGAGAGGCTTCCTGTACTCGTATCTGAATAAGTCCACCTCCATGAAATCAGGAAGTACATCGTCAGGCAGGTAATCTTCAAGATTGCCATAACCGGCCACCGTCCCCGGAGGATTAGACACATTGAGCGGGGGGCACGATTGCTGTGCTTGTTCGCCGAGCTGGGCAATTTTTTCCCCTTTGCTCGTTGTTCTTTTGACCTTTTATCACTGACAGTAGTTCCCGACCGCTTGGCTTGGAGATATGTCTGTTCAATAATGCGCTCATAGTTGGTTCTCGGCGGAGACTTTGGTGGTTTCCTCAGGGCATCGAGAGTGCGCTTTGCTTTCACCGGATCTACCTTCTCCTCCGGAGGTGGATGTATCTTTGCTTTCACCCCTTCAAAGAACTCCTTCACTTGGGCCTGCACGATCGTATTGTTTTCCTCCTTGGTCCTCTCGTACGGTAACTTCTCTACATGCTTTAGAGGTGGACCGTATCTGTATTGCCTCTCTCTTCTTGTGCTGCTAGACGCCGGAGAAGACGGAGTGGCTGCGGCGTCTGTCTTCTTTCGTGCTTGCTTACGAGGCGGAGGAGAAGGACTACGACGCGTCGGAGCAGCCGGGGCGGCGGCGGGTCTCTTCCGCCCTTGCTGGCGAGGCGGAGAAGGAGGAGGCGGAGTGCCGCCACGCGCCGGAGAAGGAGGCAGAGTGCCTCCACGCGTGCCCTGATCGTCACACGCCGGAGGAGGAGGCGGTGGAGGAGGCGGAGTGCTGCCACGCATGCCCTGATCATCACTCGCCGGAGGAGGAGGCGGTGGAGGAGGCGGAGTGCCCTGACTCGCCGGAGGAGGAGGAGGAGGCGGAGGCGTCCAGTTCAGAAGGTCGATGAGCTCCTTCCGCCATAGGCATGGAGTCTTCAGAGCAGAACCCAGCCTAGTCTCCCCTTCATCGGTAGGGTGCTCAAGCGCGAGGTCCTCAAATCCCTCCGTTATTTCATCCACCATCACCTTAGCAAATCCTTCTGGAATCGGCTGGCAGTGATAAGTTGTGCCGGGTCCACTAGGATAAACTTGGCCAACAGCCGCCTTGACCTTCAAATTCATGCATCGCGCCATAATGTGGCAATTTTGAGACTCCGTGATACCATCCACGGGATAGCTGGCAGGAGCCGTCAAGACATGCTCCGGCTGAAGTAGCTCGGTGGAAGCAACGCTGCTTCTCCGCTGAGATGGTGGGGTAGCTTCGGGGGAAGCTTCGGCATGCCGTTTGTTGCGATCTGCTGCTTCTCGTTCCTCTTCTCGATCCTCTAGCCCCATTACCCTTCCAAGCAGCGCCTGCATTTGGTCCTACTCCAGTTTCTTCCTCCTCTCGTGGGTTTTGTAACCCCCTGCGTCCGGAAAACCAACCTTCCACGGAAGGGAGCCTGGCGTGCCTCGTGTCCGTCCAGGGTGCTCGGGATTCCCAAGGGCCATTGTGAGCTCGTCCTTCTCCCTGTTTGGAAGGAACGTCCCTCGCTGCGCTGCATCGATATAGTGTCGAAGGTTCTTGACTAGTGTTTGCAGTTGCTTGTCCGTCCACTGACACTGCCCTGTTACAGGGTCCAAGGTTCCGCCAGCCTCGAAGAACCAAGTCCGGCAACGGTCTGGCCAGCGCATTGTCTCTGGTTCGATCCCTTTTTCAAGCAGATCATGCTCAGCCTTGGACCACTTAGGCCGGGCTTTGAGGTAGCCACTTGACCCCGTGCAATGGTGAAGCTTCTTCTTCGCAGCATTTTTCTTGTTTGTCTCCGACATCTTCTTACTCTTTTCCGATGTCTTGTGGGCCACAAATGCGGGCCAGTGATCTTTGATCTTCTCATATTTGCCAATGAATTCTGGTGTCTCTTTTTTCTTGACAAACTGGTTCAGCTCTTTCCTCCACCTCCTCATTAGGCCTGCCATCTTCTTAAGAGCACAAGACTTGATTAATTGCTCTTTAACTGGCTTCTCCGGATCCTCCTCTGGCGGTAGGGTGAAATTTGCCTTCAGCTCAGTCCAAAGATCTTCTTTCTGCATATCATTGACATAAGACACCTCAACGTCTTCATCCTTAGCAGGCTTATACCATTGCTGGATGCTGATCGGGATCCTGTCCCTAACAAGAACCCCGCACTGAGCAGAAAATGCCTTCTTTGTCCGGATGGGTTCAATCGGTTAGCCGTCGGGCGCGATTTCTATGATCTCAAACTTTTCATCCGAGCTCAACTTTTTCTTCGGGCCTCGTCTCCTTACCGAAGTTGTGCTCGATCCGGAGGGCTAGAAATTATAAGGAAGAAAGACGACAGTAATTAATATGTGTACATATACCAAAACAATGGATGCATCAATTAACTTGTCAGCACGGGCTTAACTAATATATATATACCTGGCCGGACTCGGTTCGGTGACCGGAGCAGTCAGCACGGTCTCCTTCGTCTTGTACCTCCATTGTGTCACCGGAGCCATCATGAACATAGTCCTCCTCTTGTACCGGCATTAATGGGTCGAAGCCATCATAATCATAGCCCTCTTCTTCATCCATCTGACCAACGGTGTCGATGAGAAATGACGCAACATCATCACTTCCATTTGCGATTATTTCCCCCAACATCGCTTCTGTTTCTTCGTCTCGGGAGTGCTCCATAGTTTCTGCAAATATTGACTACATGTCAATTATTATTCAAACATGGTACATAGTGGCAAACGTAGAACTAGCTAGCTAATCACAATAAGGAATCATGTTAGTGGCCTCAACGCTGCTTCTCTAGGGTTTGGGGTCGCCTCGACACAAAGCTTCAAGGGTTTGGGGTGGCCTCGACGATAACGCTCTTTTAACTTGATAAATTTGGGTGGCCTCAAGAGAGTTAATTTGTCGGGTAGGGGCGCGGCGGGAGGGGGTACGTAGGAGACCTGCAACATCATTTTCTCTCTAGGGTTTGGGTGCCCTCGAGAGTTTTGGTCGAGCGAGAGGGCCGAGGGGGGTGCTGCAGTTGTATCTAGAGGGGGTTATATCGACAACGACGCGACATACATATACATGGGAAAATAATGTTATCGGGGAGGGGGTATCGGTACCACCCCCTCGTGTTGAAGTTTCTTCTTTCTCCTTTCCTTTCTTTCTTCTTCTCCTCTTCTTTTTCTTCTTCTCCCTCGAGAAAGGAAAATAATTAAGGAAAAGGAAGAAAAGAGGAAGAAGGAAGAAGGAAGAAGAAGAAGAAGTAAAAGAAGAAAAAAAAGAGGAGAAGAAGAAAGGAATAGAGGAGAAGAAGAAAAAATAGAATTTCT
>NC_041393.1:777230292-777233044 GCF_002162155.2 Triticum dicoccoides
AGTCCCGGTTGGTACCACCAACCGGGACCAAAGGCCCCTGTGCTGCCGGCATCGGGGCCAAAGTTTAGTCCCACCTCGCTAGTTGAGAGGGGAGCGCAGTGGTTTATAAGCCCCACTGCCGCTCCCCTCTTGAACTCCTCTCAACTGCAGGCTTATGGGCCTACTTGCTACTGCTTTGCCCGATGGGCCTTCTGGGCCTTCTGCGGGCCTGAATCCTGGCCCAAATTAGGGATTCAAGTCGTATTCAGGCCGTGGGGGCCCAGTAGGGGGCACTTTTTTTGTTTTTTGTTTTCTTTACTTATTGTTGCTATTTTTATTTTTTTCCATTTTTTTGTTTTGTTTTCTGCATTATTTATTTTCTTTTGTTTTTTGCTTTATTTTTTAATTCCTTTTGCTTTTAGTTTTAGGAAAATTATAACACATCGGCCTTTTGTACATCCACCATGACACATCGGCCTCCTTTTGAGTAGGTACGCTGAACGTATGGGTCAAAAGAGACAAATCATAGATAATGTTCATACTAGTAGGCCAAGATGAGTAAATGCAACCATGGAATGTAATGGCATTTCATATATGTCTTAAATGCTCCAAAGGATGGAAAGGTTGACCGAGTCCAAAAGTTGGAGTCGAGTCTTAGCGGAGTCACTATGTTGCCAATTCCTGAGATGGGCACTAGTACAGGGGCACCTAAATACCCAAGTTATGCAAGATATGTGCCAAATATGAGCAGCTAATGAAAAAGTGATCAGCATCTGCGACAATAGCGTCACACCTGGGGCATGCTACAGAACACAGTTGATTTGTACTTATTTAATTTATGTATGTTTGTAGGAACAGTGGGTGGTTTGCAGGATCTTCCATAAGAGCACCGGACTAAAGAAGATGGTGACGCTGTCATATGACATGCCAATGTACACAGGAGCAGAACATCAACAGGGCTTTGTCGACTTAGATACATTGCCTCCTCTCATGGAATATGACATGTCGTCAACATGTGCGCATGCACCGCTGTTTCCTGGAGCTTCTTCGTACCAGTTGCACGATGTTGGGGCTGGCTCATCGATGATGGGCAGTGCGGCGCTTCCTATGATGAATTACCACTACATCAGGAATAACCACCACCACCAAATGATGGCCAACCCAACACTGCCTCTGCCGCTCTTCCAACACCAACAACAACATCAACAGATGGTGATGCATATGGGTGCAGATCAGGGTCTCATGGTCGAGGCTCAGCCTGAGAGTGGGTTGGCATCGATGCTGTCACAAGAGGACGTTGTGGCCGGGCTGAGGAACAACTACCCAGGGAACACCGCTGCCACAGTAGTTGGCGAGACCTCGTCGATGAACATGGGTATGGATGACATTTGGCGGAACTGATGATCAGATAACCCAAGACAACATATATATATGTGTGTGCGTGCATAAATTAATCATCCATAAGACGGTCGGTTGATATATGCCAACCCGTATATTGGTTTGTGCCCCATTTTTATTTGTTAGTGTGACCTTGAGAGAGTTTGCAATCATGGCATGGCTTGGCATGCCACTCTTGTGCTAGTTTTTCAATTCTGTATGTGTATTGGCTTGTATCTGCACTACCCACCGGGGTATACCTAGCTACATATGCATGTGTTGTAAATCTGTGTACATCATGCATCTTTTAAACCCATATAGAATAAGCTACTTTGTTTAATTATAATTTTTTCCATTAAATGAATTAATATCTGGGAATTTGATCACATGTGTGCATTGTATCTGAAAAGGAATTTTTGGCGCGCATCGACCTAGAGGGGATTTCCATCCACCACATAAACACTTATTTACACTTTGAAATGTGTTCTAATAAAATATTAACTTACTTCTAAATGTGTGCTAGTAATTTTATTCCACATCTAATCCAGGGCAAACATTTGTGGCAATGACCAAGGGAGCGACATGCTCTACACTATGTTTCACACATACTCTGCTGGAAAAAGCAGTGCCTAGGAGGCGCTTAGGCACGCTTAGGCGCTAGGCGATGGCCATATGCCTCGCCTAAGGCATAAGTGGAAGTCTAGGCAGGGCGAGCAAGAAATTTTCTACCCAATCAGGAAATCATGCTATATTGCACCGATATGCCAAACATGCCATATTCCAATGAAAGTACCAGGTAGTTAACTTATATGTATGCCATAATATCCATACACAAAATAATAGTCACAGATACACCCTGATTGCCAAAACTATATTACCGCCTAGGCTTGCCTAGGGTACTTAAGCACCGCCTAGGCACTAGGCGAAGGCCAACCGCCTCGCTTGCGCCAACCACTCGCATATATAGTACGTGACATAGGCCTGGTCTCATCTCAGAATAAGGCCCTGTTTGGTTCATAAGTCCTAGGACTTTTTCTAGTCCAAACTAAAAAGTCCCTAGTCCCTAAAAAGTCCCTCCCCGTTTGTTTCCAGGGACTAAAAAGTCTCTAGTCCCTCCCTAGAGGTTATTAAATGACCATGTTACCCCTAGTATACAAAAAAATAACAACCAAACAACACCATGGGGCGGCGGGGCGATGGATGCAGGGAGGGGCATTGTTGGAAAAGTCCCAAAAAGTCCCAAAAAGACTCTCCTTGAGAGTTTTCTTCATTTAGTCCCAAAAAGCAAGTTTTAGTCCCTAGTAGTCCCTCCTGTTTGGTTAAAAAGTCTCTAAGAGGGACTTTTTCTAGTCCCTACACCAAAAAGTCCCTGGAAACAAACACCCTCTAAATTTTT
>NC_041393.1:777234269-777249950 GCF_002162155.2 Triticum dicoccoides
CGGAACACTTCCTCCTCCACCACTCCTTCCCCACCGAACCACCTCCTCCTCCACCCCTTGCCACCCAACCAATTTTCTCCTCTCTTCCGCTTCCCCGTAGATTTTTCCAAATCTCTCCTTGTTTCTCGTTGAAGTTTTTTTGGAAGATTGGATCACCACGTGGCCGGATTAAGGTGAGATCTGGGTTATGCGACATGACTGTGAACCATAAATGAATTTTTGGGTCAAATGAGATGGTAAATTATATGATGGACATTTAATAAATACACGACAAACAATATTTTAGAACATGGTGAACATTTTTGAAATACAAAAAATTGCATGGTGGAGGAAAAATCATGAAAGAAAATTTAAAGCTGAGGGTAGACATGGAATTGAGTCAGGGCGAGTTGTGTGTCAAGTGTGTACATGCAACTAGGTTAGACAAGTTTGGTGTCGAAGGTAGACATGGTATTATGTCGGGGTCAGGGCAAGTTATGTGTCTATGGTGGACATCCAACTAGATCAGGTTGAGACGAGTTGCGTATTGATGGTCGACATACAACTGGGTTAGGAGAGTTGCTTGTCATGGGTGGACATATGCAACAAGGTCGGGAAAGTTGTGTGTCGAGTGTGCACATGCAACTTGGTCAGAAATGGTCGAGTTGGGGGTCTAGGGTGGACATGCAACTGACATGGAAATGGTTCCAACGACTATGCATTTCGAACGTGGACATGCAATTCCGTAGGTGTCGGGGGCAAGAAGGCGAGTTATATATCGAGGATGGACGTGCAACCAGATCAGGGTCTGGAAAGTTGTATGTCGAGAGTGGATATTCAACTTGAACAAAGGGTTCGAGGGCCAGTTGCATTTTCAGGGTGAACTTGCAACTGGGGCAAAGGGGGTCAAGGGCCGGTTGCAGGTCAAGTATGTACTTACAACTGTGACGAAGGGTCAAGGTCCAATTGTGTGTCAAGGATGAACTTGCAACTAGGGCAAAGGATTGGGCAAGTTGTGTGTCGAGGGTGCACTTGCAACTGGGACAAACCCTCGACGCCAAATTGTGTGTCGAGGGTGCATTTGAACAGGCAAAAAAACAATCAGGCCTCGATTGTGTGTCGAGTGTGGATTTGCATATAGGACAAAAAGGTCGGGCTTAGTTGCATGTCGCAGGGGTGATACAACAGCCCACACACAAAGGCGATTATCTCCTAGGAAAGAAACAAAAACCCAACAATGCTCTAGGCAAACTGAGCCTAGATCAGATGATTAGGTTTTTATGGTGGAACCAGCCCACCAAGGTCTTGGCACTGGTATTCCTGTCTAACTATGGAGGCGGCAGTGATAACTTCTTTAAGACTTTCAATATTCGTCCAGCGGGAGGAGGCATTCCTGTCTAACTATGGAGGCGGCAGTGATAACTTCATTAATCTCAAAGATGATATGGTGGTTCAGCCTCTCCAATATGCTTATAGGGACAGGGATTGCGTCGTGCGTTCATAGGGGTGAGTGTATATGGCTATGTATGAGCGTCTGCGTCTGTACTATGTTAAAAAAAATCATTATTTCTCATCTAGAAGAGAATTGACAAAACTGAATTTCAATTATTTTTTCCTAGGATACATTTATTCAAGTCCAATTAGCTAAGCAAAAGGTTTTCTTTTCGAGGTGCTTATTCGTTACGATATCGAACCGTTTGTGCTTTGTCTTGTTGGGAGTCCGGTTTTGTTTCTGATAAAAATTCCGAGTCGAGTCGGATTATTAATTAGGCGCTCTTATTTGACCACTGTTTATATATATATGCCTACGTACGAGCGAAAACGCAGGCACGGTCGATTCATGTTGATTGGAAATAGCGATAACGATATGATGAAGCCCCCGATTTCTAAACGACCCTGCCGGAGAGGCTGGAAGTCGTCGCCGGAATCAGCACTGCCTTTACCCTCCGGCGGTAACGGTAGCAGCTTCATCCCCGATGAAATAATCTTCTTGGAGATACTGGTACTTGTTCCCGTCAAGTCCCTCGTTCGCTTCCAAGCCGTGTGCAAGTCATGGCGCGCCACATTAACCAGCACTCCTTTCGTGCGCAGGCACCTGGAGCTCTCAAGGTCGACCATGGTCCTGGTGCCGCGCAAGTACCAGGCCTCTCGATTCCTCAACGTCTTCAGCTTCCAGCCAGGCGAAAGCAAGTGCGCCGAGCTGATGGTCCGAAAGGAGTTTCAGCCCCAAGGGATCCCGGCGTTCAGCATTCCTCTCCACTGCGACGGCCTCATCTTGATCCCTGCCTTAACGGGGTCAATTTTCATCTGCAACCCGGCCACTGGAGAGTTTGTTGAGTTGCCACCTGGAAGCCCCAGCCTTCTCCATGAACACAGGGTGGCCTTTGGCTTTGATCCCTGGAGTGGTACCTACAAGGTGGCCAGGCACTTCATCCGCTCCTACAGAGATATTCCACAAATGGATGTGGAAGAAGGAGGCACCACCACCACCACGAGTAGAGAATACAGCTGCGGACATGAGATCTTGACATTCGGTGGCGACGTCGGCAAGGAACAAGCAGCTTGGGTATGGAAGGCCACCGTGGATCCGCCGTACCCTATCAAGGCCAGGACCCCGATTTGTCTCCCGGGGGCCTTCTTTTGGAGTGCTCTCAAGTCCATGCTACTACCTGCAAAGGTTATCTCGAACGTCATCCTTCGATTCAGTTTACTTGATGAAACATTTACGGTGCACCCTAACCCTCCATGCAGCGATATTCTAGGCAGGAACGATTCACTATGTGCGCTAGGTGAAAAGTTATGCTATATCCACTCTACCTCACCGTGGGACATTTCCATTTGGTTGGCGGAGGATGGACCAAATCTGGCTTGGTCACTATGCCGCCGAGTCTGCCTGCCGATACCAAGAATGCTTCTTGCCTTTGCTTGCGCCTCGACTGACCGGGACAAGATATTCATCTCCGTTGATGCGTGCATCCTTCTCCGGTGTGATCTCCGTGACGGATCCCTTGAAGAAATAATCAACATGCCACGTGACATGCTGTATGATCTCCGGAACGGCAGAAAAATCAACATTGGTGCGCTCTTTGTTGCCCACTACACGGTGCCATATGTGGAATCACTCCTGCGCATCAGGCCTTCGAGATAACGAGCCATCATATCGTATGTGATCTCATCAATAATAAATGTCGTCTAATTTCTTGTGTTGCAGCCAAAATAAGCGAAAGCACATTAATATACGTCTGTTTTTGCATTGTTCTTACCTAGTCCTTACAATGTATTTCGTTATGAGTTGATATTGTCCATCACATATTTGAGATGCTACTGATACAATGCTGATGCTTGATCCTGCTTGTTTATAAAACTGCCAAATTGACAGATTATCGCTAATATTTCTTTTCTTTGTTAACTTGTTGTTTTGACTCACAGAGTGCTTTAGAATCTGGTGAACATCGAGTATCTTTTGTCTTCCTCCTATCCTCAACAAGTAGTAGTTTATGAGCAATCTTATGGTGATGCGTGTGTCTCCTTAGAGCAAAATTTCCAGAGCAACTCAGACGCGTTTTCTGAAGATACCTCCGAAATAACTAAATCGATAAGCACAAGAGTGTGTGTGGTTATTCATATTGATTTTGTCAGTACGAAAGATCAATAAACTTAATTCTTTTTCTGCCTCCCATCTTCTGGCCTATGGCTCTATTTCTTCAGGAAAAAATCAATAAACTTTTCAGGCCTTTTGGAGCTCTTGAAAAAAATATACTTTTTCTGTTCTTTATTTGGACCATGTTTTCAGTTGTCTGGTGATTTACTTAGACTTTCCCTCTGCATGTGTTACATGCTGATTGAAGGGGAAAAGGCATTAGAATTGCGCATTAATGTGCAAAATATAGAGTAAATTATAATAAGAAATAGTGATGCAAAATGGACGTATCGGCTCCCCCAAGTTTAGACCCCAAGCGTAAGCCGAGCTTAAACATGGCACAATTTTATGAAGTGTGGAGTCGATAGTAAATAATACCAAAATGACAGCATCGGTATTTACTTTCATGATTTTTTTTTCGAAAAGGGGATATTCCCCGGCCTCTGCATCAGAAAGATGCATACGGCCACATTTATAAATAAATAAGTAGTTCAACAGAGTCTTATAAAGTGCTGCAACAAAGGAAACTGGCTCACACAGAGCAAGCAAACTAAAACACTGCCCAAAAGCCACAACCGGCTGGCAACATATAGAGAGATAGGTAACCTAGGCGCCTATCCTATTACATGACCGCCATCCAAACCGGTTGAAAATATCCCGCGCTACCATCTCCCACCGGACAGATCCAGTAACCAAACGCGCCCTGGCCTCTGTCAGAGTGAGTAATGACCAAGTACGGATTAGCGCAGTAGCCCGGAATAGAACCTGCAAAAAATGAATAGTTGTTGTTCTATTAAAAGCCAAGTCATTTCTGCAGTTCCAAATTGCCCATAACAACGCACATGCTCCTACACGAATTTGTCTAGCTGTTTCGGCCTCTATACCCAGCAGCTACGTTCCAAACAACGACCTGACCGAATTCGGAGGAGTAATGTTAAAGGCAATCTGCACCGAGCGCCACAACACCCTCGCCATCGGGCACTCAAAGAAAAGATGCTTGATGGTTTCATCCTGATCACAGAAACTACACCTAGTAGATCCTGTCCAGTTGCGTTTAATCAAGTTATCCTTCATTAGAACGACTTGTTTATGCACAAACCACATAAACACTTTGATTTTTAGAGGAACCTTAACTTTCCAAACGTGTTTGGAACTAGGAATTACACTAGAGTTGATGACATCAATGTACATCGACTTGACTGTGAACGCACCAGATTTAGTAAGTTTCCAACACAACTGATCAGGCTGATGAGAAAGCTGAACCTCCATAAGTCTACTCACCAGATGAATCCAATCCTCCCACCGGTCACCCACCAGCACCCTCCTAAATCGGATGTTAAGAGGAACCGATTGCAGACTCGTTGCAATCAGAGCCTCACGTCGCTGCACAATTCGATAAAGTGCCGGGTACTAGAGTGCCAGTGGTGCATCACCTAGCCAGGTATCTTCCCAGAAACGTGTGTTATTGCCATCCCCGACAACAAACTTTGTCCTGTTAAAGAAAGTAGCTTTAACCCTCATTAACCCCTTCCAGAAGGGCGAATCAGTGGGTCGAACCGTCACCTGCGACAAGGTTTTAGAGTGCAGATACTTGTTACGAAGAATCTGCGCCCAAGTTGCCTCAGTCTCGGCAGATAACTTATATAGCCACTTACTTAGAAGGCATCTGTTCTTAACTTCAAGATTCTCAACCCCAAGACCCCCTTGGTCTTTAGGTCGGCAGATGACATCCCATTTGGCTAGGCAATACTTTCTCTTAGTTTCATCGCTCTGCCAGAAGAAACGAGACCGATAGAAGTCCAGCCTTTTCCTAACTCCAACTGGAACCTCAAAAAAGGATAATAGAAACATAGGCAAACTCGTGAGCACCGAATTAATAAGAATCAACCGGCCTCCATACGACATAAGTTTGCCCTTCCAGCAGCTCAGTTTCTTCTCAAACCTATCTTCAATACACTTCCAATCGTTGTTAGTTAACTTACGATGGTGAATGGGAATACCAAGGTAAGTAAATGGAAGAGTCCCCAGATCACAACCAAACAGTGGCTTGTAAGCATCTTGTTCATCTTTGGCTCTACCAAAACAGAACAACTCGCTTTTATTGAAGTTAATCTTCAGACCAGACAATTCCTCAAAAAGGCACAAAACCAGCTTCATATTTCTCGCCTTTACCAAGTCGTGCTCCATAAAAATGATAGTATCATCGGCGTACTGCAGAATTGACACACCACCATCTACAAGATGAGGCACCAAGCCACCTACTTGTCCTGCATCCTTTGCCCTTCCTATCAAGATTGCCAACATATCAACAACTATGTTGAAAAGGATAGGAGACATTGGATCACCTTGCCTCAAGCCCTTGTGGGTCTGGAAGTAATGCCCGATATCGTCATTCACTTTAATTCCAACACTCCCTTTTTGCGTGAAAGATTCAACTTGGTTCCTCCAAGCTTCGTCAAACCCCTTCATACGTAGGGCTTGTTGCAAAAAGGGCCATTTGACTTTATCGTACGCTTTCTCGAAATCCACCTTAAAAACCACTCCATCCAGTTTTTTCGTGTGAATTTCATGGAGCGTTTCATGCAGGACCACCACCCCTTCAAGAATGTTCCTATCCGACATGAAAGCAGATTGAGTAGGCTGCACCACAGTATGCGCAATCTGTGTGAGCCTATTTGTCCCGACTTGAAACTCACATTAAGAAGACAGATTGGCCTGAATTGCTCAATCCGCACTGCCTCTGTCTTCTTAGGAAGAAGAGTTATCGTCCCAAAATTCAGCTTGAAAAGGTGAAGCTGACCAGCGAAGAGATCATTGAACAAAGGCAATAGATCTCCTTTAATAATGTGCCAACATTTCTTGTAAAACTCAGCCGGGAAACCATCCGGGCCAGGAGCCTTATTATTCTTCATCTGGGAAATGGCCTCAAATACCTCTTTCTCAGAGAAGGAGCAATTAAGATGCTACTGATACAATGCTGATGCTTGATCCTGCTTGTTTATAAAACTGCCAAATTGACAGATTATCGCTAATATTTCTTTTCTTTGTTAACTTGTTGTTTTGACTCACAGAGTGCTTTAGAATCTGGTGAACATCGAGTATCTTTTGTCTTCCTCCTATCGTCAACAAGTAGTAGTTTATGAGCAATCTTATGGTAATGGGTGTGTCTCCTTAGAGCAAAATTTCCAGAGCAACTCAAACGCGGTTATTCAAATTGATTTTGTCAGTACTAAATATCAATAAACTTATTTTTTTTTCTGCTGCCCATCTTCTGGCCTCTGGCTCTATTTCTTCAAGAAAAAATCACTAAACTTTTCAGGCCTTTTGGAGCTCTTGAAAAATAAAAATACCTTTTCTGTTCTTTATTTGGACCATGTTTTCAGTTGTCTGGTGATTTACTAAGAATTTCCCTCTGCATGTGTTACATGCAGATTGAAGGGGGAAAGGCATTAGAATTGCGCATTAATGTGCAAAATATCATTGATAAAGAGTAAATTATAATAAGAAATAGTGATGAAAATGGACGTATCAGCTCCCCGAAGCTTAGACCTCACTTGTCCCCAAGCGAAAGCCGAGCTTAGTAAACATGGTGCAATTTTATGAAATGTGGAGTCGATAGTAAATAATACCAAAATGACAGCATCACTATTTACTTTCCTGATCAAACATTCTAAAAGCAATCCCTCGTTATTCTTACATAGCTTCTGATGAGAAGGTCGTGATACTTTTAGATGCAAAACTTTAACCCATAAAAGTCTCTTGATCATTAATTTTAGAAACTGCCTGGGCACGAGGAGATGCATGCAAGGTTTGGATATGGCCAATAAGCACATAGTCATGTACACCTTGATTGTTGGGTTGATCCATATATCCCGTGCCAGAAAAGGCAAGTATGTGGGATGCGTGGCGCGCATTTGTGTACACACCAGTACAAGACGCCCTGGAAAGCAGATAAAAAACATGTAACAGACAAATCCTGCGTATGCATCAGGGAATTCTGTCATAGCTAGCGCCCTTCCCCTCTCCCGGTGATAACTGATACAAAAGGCCTGGTTTTACGCAGTGGAAGATAAAGATCGGTCATGGCCGCGCATGCTGCATGCGCGCCTGCAGGAGCAATGTGACCCTGGCTGGAGTGAATTGCAAAAAAACACCACATTGAGCCTAGGTTTGCGGATTTGGGACAAAAACCACTGATTCTCAATGTAATCTTTTGCAAAAAAAAAACACTGATCGGTCGATTTGGGCATTTTAAACGTGATTATGACATGTGGGTCCCATATTTGATGACATGGCATAACGGTTCACGGTAAACTATGTAGACTGGTATTTTTTGCAAAGAACCCCGCCATCCAAAAACAAATCCCCTACCCCCACCCCGATCCAGATTGGATCGGTCATTGACGCAGGACTGTTTTGTCGGAGATGATTGCTTTTTGTTTTTTGATTGAAGGTTCTCTCCATAAAATTGCAGGGACTGTTTTGTAAATTTAGAAAAGCCCTCATCTAAATCGTATAACTGAACCTTTATGCCACATCATCAAATGCGGGACCCACATGTCATAATCACGGTTAAAATGACCAAATTGACTGATCAGTTTACAGTGTTTTCTGCAAACCTAAGCCTCAATGTGGTGGTTTTCTGCAATTCACTCCCCTGACTGTGTTTCACATCCATAGGTACCACAACATTGAGAATTCTCCTTCCATGTATTGCTAGCAATTAATGGTGAACTATGGCTGGGTGTACCAATCAATCTAGGGGTCGTAGACTTACGAAACGCACACGGTTTTTATTTGTAAACATGTGGTAGGGGCTATATAATATTTATAGGTCGCATCTAGATTAAACATCACAGAAAACAGCAGCAGTGCTATATATGCGCATCCAGCCGGCGAGACAAATGTGAGTGTTTGTTTGCCTTGCATCACAAAGCCAAACATACTAGAAACAGAAGCATGCATATGACATGTGGTAGGGGTAGCACGAAGAGCACATATGCATACGTTAAAAAGAATGAGAACAAAACCAAGTATGCAATCTGGCATGTCATGGCTTGGAGAGGTTTGAGAAACCTAGCTACTTGTCACCACAAGGGTGTGACACCTCCAACAGGACAAACAATGCATAGTTGTAAAGATGAGGAGGCTATCTATCTATCCATCCATAGCGAGTGACACTAGACAAAGAATTAAAAAAAGGCAAAAAAAATCTTCAGACTTCTCTGGCAAGCGCCTTGCCAGTACACGCATTTACAACTATTTAAGCGCCTCCATAGATATCCATAGCTCATTAAACTCATTCCATCATTACTTACATATTTATGGTTGCCCCCAATATTGCCACCACCCTAGAATCCATTGCACAAAAAGCCTCCACCATGACAGACCACCTTCAAGTTCAGCAACAGAAGTTGGAGCTTCCGCCGGGGTTTAGGTTTCACCCGACGGATGAGGAGATCATCAACTCCTATCTGGTTCCCAAGGTGCTCGATGAAGCCTTCATCGCTGCGGCGATTGAGGATGTGAACTTGAACAAGTACGAGCCATGGGAGCTACCAAAGAAAGCAAAGATGGGGGAGAAGGAGTGGTACTTTTACTCCCGAAAGGATCGCAAGTACCCCACTGGAATATGAACGAACAGGATGACGGGTGACGGCTATTGGAAGGCCACCGGAAAGGACAAGGAAATTTTCCACCCGCCACACACGCTCATCGGCATGAAGAAGACGCTCATCTTCTACAAGGGCAGGGCGCCTAGGGGGGAGAAGACCAATTGGATCATGCATGAGTATAGGCTTGAGAGCAACCAGCAGCTGACATCCAACCCGTCCACCGCAACCCGCACCGTCACCACCACTAACGCGGCTTCCAAGGTATATAATAAACTTATACTCTCTCTGTCCCCAAAAACTTGTCCCAAACTTGTCCCTCAAATGGAGTTAGTGCTAGATACATCCATTTGAGGGACAAGCTTTTTCGGATGGATGAAATAGTATACTAGTAGTCATGAATTATTAACATGCCAGTAGCTAGTTAGCCACCTTTTCTGAACAATCAGGGGGAAGAATCGCCACCTGAATATTACTCTTAAGTTGCCAATACACATGGCAAGAATTATTACAATGTTGCACCGATGCGTGAGGGGAGATAAAGCGACCTTGACATAGCGGCCTCGTTTTGAGTAGGTTATTTGAACGTATGGGTAAAAAAAAGAGAAACCAGTAATGTTCTTGCTAGTAGACCGAGGTGAGTAAATACCGCCATGGATTGTAGTAGCGTTTCATGAGTCTTAAATATTCTAAAGGATGGAAAAGTTGACCGAGGCCAAATGTTGGAGTCGAGACCTGGGGGAGTCACCGTGTCCCCATTTCCAGAGATTGGCACTTGGACATGGCCACCTAAATACCCAGGTTATGGAAGATATATGATGAACGTGAGCAGTGAATGACAAAGTGATCGGCATCTGCGAGAAAAAGCGTCACATCTGGGGCATGCTATTGATCTTTTTTTTTTGAAAAGGATGCTACTGATTATAGTTGATTTGCACTTATTTAATTTATGTATGCTTGTAGGAACAGTGTGTGGTTTGCAGGATCTTCCAGAAGAGCACCGGACTGAAGAAGGTGGTGATGCCATCATATGTCATGCCAATGTCCACCGGAGCAGAACATCAGCAGGGGTTCGCTAACTTAGATACATTGCCTCCTCTCATGGACTATGACATGTCGTCATCGCTAGCAAATCCAACGTTGTTTCCTGCAGCTTCTTCATACCAGTTGCACAACATCGGGGCTGGCTCATCGGTGATGTGCAGCATGGCGCTTCCTATGATGAATGACCACTACATAGGGAACCGCCACCAGCAGATGATGGCAGACCCAACACCACCATTATCGTTCTACCAACAACATCAGCAAATGATGATGTATATGGGTGCGGATCAGGGTTTCATGGTCGGGGATGAGACTGGGTGTGGGCCGTCGTCGATGGTGTCACATGAGGATACTGTGCCCACGCAGAGCAACACCTACCAGGGCAACGTCACGGCAACAGTAGTTGGTAAGACCTCGTCGGTCAACATGGGTATGGATGACATGTGGAAATACTGCTGATCAGATGATCCAAGACTATATATGTGTGTGCGTGCATATATAAATTTATCATCCATCAGACAGTCGTTCGATATATGGCAACCCATATATTGGTTTGCACCGTATTTAATTTTTTGGTGTGACCGCTAGAGGGTTTACATGCATGCAAGCATGCCTCTCTTGTGCTAGTTTTTCCATTGTGTGTATGTGTATTGGCTTGTATATGAACTATCCGCCGTGGTTTACCTGGCGATATATGCATGTGGTTGAAAATACTGAGGCATACATGATGCATCTTTTAAACCTATATAAAATGAACTATTTTATTTAATTATAATTGTGTCCATTATATGTTTGGGTGTGCATTGTATATGGAGAAGAAGTTTGCGCGTGCAGCGACCAAGGGAGATTGCCATCTACCACATACTCTCTTTTAGATGTGTGCTAATAAACTGTTACTTACACTTTTAAATGTGCGTTTGTAATTTTACTTCTAATATGTTTGGGCGAATGTTTGTGGCGATGCCGAAGGGAGTGACATGCTCTACACCATCAGTTTGAGGCATGCAACAGATGATATAGGCCCGGTCTACTTGAAATGGTAGCTTGCATCTCACAATAAATTTGTCATGTTGTAGTATTTTCCAATCTTTTTCTATTTTCAGGTTGCTGACCCATAGGCCATTGTGTGTCCTAGTAATTGTATTCCCTATTTTATCCGGTTTGATGAAATATGGGTTGAGGCAAAATTGTGAGTTTATAGCAAAGATTTCAGCAAGTGTATCTTGCAAAAGTGGATAGTCAAGGAATGAAAATTAAATCCATGCGATAGTTTTACATGCTAACTCGGTGCATGTAAGTGATCATATATCATTGGTCTGGCAAAATATTTAAACGTCCAGTTGCCTTGATTGATGAGAGTAAGAAAATAATTATTATTACTTGAGATATCAGGAAATGAACAAAAAGTTGCCGATATGGTGCGATAATGATCGATTGAACTTACTTGCTGAGCATTTCAGTCATGTCCGCATAGGTGCTGGGATCTTTCCGTCTGGAATCTAAGACGGTTACTAGTCCACGCTCAAGCTTAATCTCCAGAAGAATATAGTGGTACCTGCACGCATGCATAACTCATCAATTACATTAACCTCGCTCGAGTAATAAGGAAAACCGAATATGCACACGACAGTAACACTCACGGGCCGTTGTAAGGAAAGAGTATGGTATCTTTGTTTTGATTTTTGATCAATGATTGTAGCAAGTTGTCCTCGGCCTCTTCGACGCGCTTTTTAACCAGAAATAAATCTATGATATTTGTGTTAATGAACCCAATATCATAGATTTCATTTTTTTGCACTCGACGATCTTCAATCTGCATAATATATTGAGGATAATTAATAATAAATACATGCAATGAAAGAGCCGAGCTATATATACAGACTAATGACAGAAATAGTACTTACAGGCAGTAGCAAAAGACCATTAATTTATCGAGGGCCTTTTGATTGAAGAACTCGAAGAACTCCTCAAGTGGAATAGCCAACACATCATTTGAAACGAGGTCGTGCTCCTCTTTAATTTCCAGATACAAAGTGTTCGTCCCCTCAGACTCTCTGCAGGTTTTCATGTACCAACTATGGAATCTTCGCATCATTGTTGTCAGAGACTTTTCATCTTTGACGAGAGGCTTCCTGTACTCGTATCTGAATAAGTCCACCTCCATGAAATCAGGAAGTACATCGTCAGGCAGGTAATCTTCAAGATTGCCATAACCGGCCACCGTCCCCGGAGGATTAGACACATTGAGCGGGGGGCACGATTGCTGTGCTTGTTCGCCGAGCTGGGCAATTTTTTTCCCCTTTGCTCGTTGTTCTTTTGACCTTTTATCACTGACAGTAGTTCCCGACCGCTTGGCTTGGAGATATGTCTGTTCAATAATGCGCTCATAGTTGGTTCTCGGCGGATACTTTGGTGGTTTCCTCAGGGCATCGAGAGTGCGCTTTGCTTTCACCGGATCTACCTTCTCCTCCGGAGGTGGATGTATCTTTGCTTTCACCCCTTCAAAGAACTCCTTCACTTGGGCCTGCACGATCGTATTGTTTTCCTCCTTGGTCCTCTCGTACGGTAACTTCTCTACATGCTTTAGAGGTGGACCGTATCTGTATTGCCTCTCTCTTCTTGTGCTGCTAGACGCCGGAGCAGACGGAGCGGCTGCGGCGTCTGTCTTCTTTCGTGCTTGCTTACGAGGCGGAGGAGAAGGACTACGACGCGTCGGAGCAGCCGGGGCGGCGGCGGGTCTCTTCCGCCCTTGCTGGCGAGGCGGAGAAGGAGGAGGCGGAGTGCCGCCACGCGCCGGAGAAGGAGGCAGAGTGCCTCCACGCGTGCCCTGATCGTCACACGCCGGAGGAGGAGGCGGTCGAGGAGGCGGAGTGCTGCCACGCATGCCCTGATCATCACTCGCCGGAGGAGGAGGCGGTGGAGGAGGCGGAGTGCCCTGACTCGCCGGAGGAGGAGGAGGAGGCGGAGGCGTCCAGTTCAGAAGGTCGATGAGCTCCTTCCGCCATAGGCATGGAGTCTTCAGAGCAGAACCCAGCCTAGTCTCCCCTTCACCGGTAGGGTGCTCAAGCGCGAGGTCCTCAAATCCCTCCGTTATTTCATCCACCATCACCTTAGCAAATCCTTCTGGAATCGGCTGGCAGTGATAAGTTGTGCCGGGTCCACTAGGATAAACTTGGCCAACAGCCGCCTTGACCTTCAAATTCATGCATCGCGCCATAATGTGGCAATTTTAAGACTCCGTGATACCATCCACGGGATAGCTGGCAGGAGCCGTCAAGACATGCTCCGGCTGAAGTAGCTCGGTGGAAGCAACGCTGCTTCTCCGCTGAGATGGTGGGGTAGCTTCGGGGGAAGCTTCGGCATGCCGTTTGTTGCGATCTGCTGCTTCTCGTTCCTCTTCTCGATCCTCTAGCCCCATTACCCTTCCAAGCAGCGCCTGCATTTGGTCCTACTCCAGTTTCTTCCTCCTCTCGTGGGTTTTGTAACCCCCTGCGTCCGGAAAACCAACCTTCCACAGAAGGTAGCCTGGCGTGCCTCGTGTCCGTCCAGGGTGCTCGGGATTCCCAAGGGCCATTGTGAGCTCGTCCTTCTCCCTGTTTGGAAGGAACGTCCCTCGCTGCGCTGCATCGATATAGTGTCGAAGGTTCTTGACTGGTGTTTGCAGTTGCTTGTCCGTCCACTGACACTGCCCTGTTACAGGGTCCAAGGTTCCGCCAGCCCCGAAGAACCAAGTCCGGCAACGGTCTGGCCAGCGCATTGTCTCTGGTTCGATCCCTTTTTCAAGCAGATCATGCTCAGCCTTGGACCACTTAGGCCGGGCTTTGAGGTAGCCACTTGACCCCGTGCAATGGTGAAGCTTCTTCTTCGCAGCATTTTTCTTGTTTGTCTCCGACATCTTCTTACTCTTTTCTGATGTCTTGTGGGCCACAAATGCGGGCCAGTGATCTTTGATCTTCTCATATTTGCCGATGAATTCTGGTGTCTCTTTTTTCTTGACAAACTGGTTCAGCTCTTTCCTCCACCTCCTCATTAGGCCTGCCATCTTCTTAAGAGCACAAGACTTGATTAATTGCTCTTTAACTGGCTTCTCCGGATCCTCCTCTGGCGGTAGGGTGAAATTTGCCTTCAGCTCAGTCCAAAGATCTTCTTTCTGCATATCATTGACATAAGACACCTCAACGTCTTCATCCTTAGCAGGCTTATACCATTGCTGGATGCTGATCGGGATCCTGTCCCTAACAAGAACCCCGCACTGAGCAGAAAATGCCTTCTTTGTTCGGATGGGTTCAATCGGTTCGCCGTCGGGCGCGATTTCTATGATCTCAAACTTTTCATCCGAGCTCAACTTTTTCTTCGGTCCTCGTCTCCTGACCGAAGTTGTGCTCGATCCGGAGGGCTAGAAATTATAAGGAAGAAAGACGACAGTAATTAATATGTGTACATATACCAAAACAATGGATGCATCAATTAACTTGTCAGCACGGGCTTAACTAATATATATATATACCTGGCCGGACTCGGTTCGGTGACCGGAGCAGTCAGCACGGTCTCCTTCGTCTTGTACCTCCATTGTGTCACCGGAGCCATCATGAACATAGTCCTCCTCTTGTACCGGCATTAATGGGTCGAAGCCATCATAATCATAGCCCTCTTCTTCATCCATCTGACCAACGGTGTCGATGAGAAATGACGCAACATCATCACTTCCATTTGCGATTATTTCCCCCAACATCGCTTCTGTTTCTTCGTCTCGGGAGTGCTCCATAGTTTCTGCAAATATTGACTACATGTCAATTATTATTCAAACATGGTACATAGTGGCAAACGTAGAACTAGCTAGCTAATCACAATAAGGAATCATGTTAGTGGCCTCGACGCTGCTTCTCTAGGGTTTGGGGTCGCCTCGACACAAAGCTTCAAGGGTTTGGGGTGGCCTCGACGATAACGCTCTTTTAACTTGATAAATTTGGGTGGCCTCGAGAGAGTTAATTTGTCGGGTAGGGGCGCGGCGGGAGGGGGTACGTAGGAGACCTGCAACATCATTTTCTCTCTAGGGTTTGGGTGCCCTCGAGAGTTTTGGTCGAGCGAGAGGGCCGAGGGGGGTGCTGCAGTTGTATCTAGAGGGGGTTATATCGACAACGACGCGACATACATATACATGGGAAAATAATGTTATCGGGGAGGGGGTATCGGTACCACCCCCTCGTGTTGAAGTTTCTTCTTTCTCCTTTCCTTTCTTTCTTCTTCTCCTCTTCTTTTTCTTCTTCTCCCTCGAGAAAGGAAAATAATTAAGGAAAAGGAAGAAAAGAGGAAGAAGGAAGAAGGAAGAAGAAGAAGAAGTAAAAGAAGAAAAAAAAGAGGAGAAGAAGAAAGGAATAGAGGAGAAGAAGAAAAAATAGAATTTCT
>NC_041393.1:777250771-777251094 GCF_002162155.2 Triticum dicoccoides
AGTCCCGGTTGGTACCACCAACCGGGACCAAAGGCCCCTGTGCTGCCGGCATCGGGGCCAAAGTTTAGTCCCACCTCGCTAGTTGAGAGGGGAGCGCAGTGGTTTATAAGCCCCACTGCCGCTCCCCTCTTGAACTCCTCTCAACTGCAGGCTTATGGGCCTACTTGCTACTGCTTTGCCCGATGGGCCTTCTGGGCCTTCTGCGGGCCTGAATCCTGGCCCAAATTAGGGATTCAAGTCGTATTCAGGCCGTGGGGGCCCAGTAGGGGGCACTTTTTTTGTTTTTTGTTTTCTTTACTTATTGTTGCTATTTTTATTTTTTT
>NC_041393.1:777251224-777260795 GCF_002162155.2 Triticum dicoccoides
ATAAACTTTCGGTTAGTGCCATTACTTTTCAAATTTGAAAACACTTTTCTTTGTTTTCTTTCTTGCTTTATTTATTTTATTTTGTTTCTACTTACAACAAAATACTTATTGTTGTTTTTTTGTTTTGTTTTCTGTATTATCTAATTTCTTTTGTTTTTTGCTTTATTTTTTAATTCTTTTTTGCTTTTAGTTTTAGGAAAATTATAAACTTTCTGTTAGTGCCATTACTTTTCAAATTTGAAAACACTTTTTTTTGTTTTCTTTCTTGCTTTATTTATTTTATTTTGTTTCTACTTACAACAAAATACTTATTGTTGCTATTTTTAATTATTAAGAGGGCCGAACCATAAGACATTAAAGCATTTCAAATGAACTCTGAAAAGGTTGAAAGTTGGCATGGTATCATAATTGACCCACACATAGCATGTGCATGTACAAAACGAACAATGGTATCATACTCGTCAGTTACAAAGTTGGCATGGTATCATCACAATAGTTGCGGGAGAAAGTCTTCACTTTTTCTTCGCTTGTGTCATTTGCTTATTGCGCCGTAACCATGGATAATCTTCATCGTTTATCAGGATGCTGGGGTCAGCCTTGACTTTAAAGGGAGGAATTTCATGAAACTTTTCATAATCTTCAGACATGTCTGTCTTGTCCTCCACTCCCACGATGTCCCTTTTTCCTGAAAGAACTATGTGGCGCTTTGGCTCATCGTATGATGTATTTGCTTCCTTATCTTTTCTCTTTCTCGGTCTACTGGACATGTCCTTCACATAGATAACCTGTGCCACATCATTGGCCAGGATGAACGGTTCGTCAGTGTACCCAAGATTTTTCAGATCCACTGTTGTCATTCCATACTGTGGGTCTACCTGTACCCCGCCTCCTGACAGATTGACCCATTTGCACTTAAACAAAGGGACCTTAAAATCATGTCCGTAGTCAAGTTCCCATATGTCCACTATGTAACCATAATATGTGTCCTTTCCCCTCTCGGTTGTTGCATCAAAGCGGACACCGCTGTTTTGGTTGGTGCTCTTTTGATCTTGGTCAATCGTGTAAAATGTATTCCCATTTATCTCTTATCCTTTCCAAATCAATATAGTCAAAGATGGTCCCCTGGATAACAAGTACAGCTCATCACAAACAGTGTTGTCACCTCTGATACGTGCTTCCAACCATCTGCTGAAAGTCCTGATGTGTTCACATGTAATCCAGTCGTCGCACCGCTCCGGGTGTTTGAAGCGCAGACTGTTCTTGTGTTCATCGACATACGGGGTCACCAAGGTAGAGTTCTGTAGAACTGTGTAGTGGGCTTGAGACCAAGAATATCCGTCCCTGCATATTATTGAGTCCTTTCCAAGCGTGCCTTTTCCAGTCAGTCTCCCCTCATACCGCGATTTAGGGAGACCTATCTTCTTAAGGCCAGGAATGAAGTCAACACAAAACCCGATGACATCCTTTGTTTGATGGCCCTTGGAGATGCTTCCTTCTGGCCTAGCGCGGTTACGGACATATTTCTTTAGGACTCCCATGAACCTCTCAAAGGGGTACATATTGTGTAGAAATACGAGGCCCAGAATGACAATCTCGTCAACTAGATGAACTAGGACGTGCGTCATGATATTGAAGAAGGATGGTGGGAACACCAGCTCGAAACTGACAAGACATTGCACCACATCACTCCTTAGCCTTGGTATGATTTCTGGATCGATCACCTTCTGAGATATTGCATTGAGGAATGCACATAGCTTCACAATGGCTAATCGGACGTTTTCCGGTAGAAGCCCCCTCAATGCAACCGGAAGCAGTTGCGTCATAATCACGTGGCAGTCATGAGACTTTAGGTTCTGAAACTTTTTCTCTGCCATATTTATTATTCCTTTTATATTCGACGAGAAGCCAGTCGGGACCTTCATACTAAGCAGGCATTCAAAGAAGATTTCCTTCTCTTCTTTGGTAAGAGCATAGCTGGCAGGACCTTCATACTGCTTTGGAGGCATGCCGTCTTTTTCGTGCAAACGTTGCAGGTCCTCCCGTGCCTCAGCTGTATCTTTTGTCTTCCCATACACGCCCAAGAAGCCTAGCAAGTTCACGCAAAGGTTCTTCGTCACGTGCATCACGTCGATCGAAGAGCGGACCTCTAGGTCTTTCCAGTAGGGTAGGTCCTAAAATATAGATTTCTTCTTCCACATGGGTGCGTGTCCCCCAGCGTCACTCGGAACAGCTAGTCCGCCGGGACCCTTTCCAAAGATTACGTGTAAATCATTGACCGTAGCAAGTACGTGATCACCGGTACGCATGGCGGGCTTCTTCCGGTGATCTGCCTCGCCTTTGAAATGCTTGCCTTTCTTTCGACATTGATGGTTGGTCGGAAGAAATCGACGATGGCCCAGGTACACATTCGTCCTGCAGCTTGCCAGGTATATACTATCGGTGTCAAGTAAACAGTGCGTGCATGCGTGGTATCCCTTGTTTGTCTGTCCTGAAAGGTTACTGAGAGCGGGCCAATCGTTGATGGTCACGAACAGCAACGCCTTTAGGTTAAATTCCTCCTGTTTGTGCTCATCCCACGTACGTACACCGTTTCCATTCCACAGCTGTAAAAGTTCTTCAACTAATGGCCTTAGGTACACATCAATGTCATTGCCGGGTTTCTTAGGGCCTTGGATGAGAATTAGCATCATAATGAACTTCCGCTTCATGCACATCCAAGGAGGAAGGTTATACATACATAGAGTCACGGGCCAGGTGCTGTGATTGCTGCTCTGCTCCCCGAAAGGATTAATGCCATCCGCGCTTAAAGCAAACCATACGTTCCTTGGCTCACTTGCAAACTCATCCCAGTACTTTCTCTCGATTTTTCTCCACTGCGACCCGTCAGTGGGTGCTCTCAACTTCCCGTCTTTCTTACGGTCCTCACTGTGCCATCGCATCAACTTGGTATGCTCTCCGTTTCTGAATAGACGTTTCAACCGTGGTATTATAGGAGCATACCACATCACCTTCGCAGGAACCCTCTTCCTGGGGGGCTCGCCGTCAACATCACCAGGGTCATCCCGTCTGATCTTATACCGTAATGCACCGCATACCGGGCATGCGTTCAGATCCTTGTACGCACCGCGGTAGAGGATGCAGTCATTAGGGCATGCATGTATCTTCTGCACCTCCAATCCTAGAGGGCATACGACCTTCTTTGCTGCGTATGTACTGTCGGGCAATTCATTATCCTTTGGAAGCTTCTTCTTCAATATTTTAAGTAGCTTCTCAAATCCTTTGTCAGGCACAGCATTCTCTGCCTTCCACTGCAGCAATTCCAGTATGGTACCGAGCTTTGTGTTGCCATCTTCGCAATTGGGGTACAACCCTTTTTTGTGGTCCTCTAGCATGCGATCGAACTTCAGCTTCTCCTTTTGACTTTCGCATTGCGTCCTTGCATCGACAATGACCCGGCGGAGATCATCATCATCGGGCACATCGTCTGGTTCCTCTTGATCTTCAGCAGCTTCGCCCGTTGCAGCATCATCATGCACATCGTCTGGTTCCTCTTGATCGTCTGGAGCATCACCGTATTCAGGGGGCACATAGTTGTCATCGTACTCTTCTTCTTCGCCGTCTTCCATCATAACCCCTATTTTTCCATGCCTCGTCCAAATATTATAGTGTGGCATGAAACCCTTGTAAAGCAGGTGGGTGTGGAGGATTTTCCGGTCAGAGTAAGACTTCGTATTCCCACATATAGGGCATGGACAACACATAAAACCATTCTGCTTGTTTGCCTCAGCCACTTCGAGAAAATTATGCACGCCCTTAATGTACTCGGAGGTGTGTCTTGAACCGTACATCCATTGCCGGTTCATCTGTGTGCATTATATATAATTAAGTGTGTCAAAAATCATTACAGAACATCATGAATAGATAATTAAGTGACCAAATTAATAGAAGTTCATCATCACATTAAAACCAAAGTACATACATAGTTCTCATCTACTCCCTGCGTTCCAAAATAGATGACCCAACTTCGTACTAACTTTAGTACAAAGTTGAGTCATCTATTTTGAAACGGAGGGAGTAACAACATAAAGCTCTGCAGAGCATCTAAATTAATTAAACCATACACTGAAACTATGTAAAACATTTCAATGCAAAAACAAATGCGATCATAATCGCAACCAATGTAACAACTGATCCAACGGCATAATGATACCAAGCCTCGGTATGAATGGCATATTTTCTAATCTTTCTAATCTTCAAGCGCATTGCATCCATCTTGATCTTGTGATCATCGACGACATCCGCAACATGCAACTCCAATATCATCTTCTCCTCCTCAATTTTTCTAATTTTTTCCTTTAGCAAATTGTTTTCTTCTTCAACTAAATTTAACCTCTCGACAATAGGGTCGGTTGGAATTTCCGGTTCAACAACCTCCTAGATGAATAAAATCTATGTCACGTTGGTCGGCATAATTGTCATAAACAATAAATGAACCAATAGTTATGAAAAGATAATATATACCACATCCGAATCATAGACAGGACGAGGGCCGACGGGGGCGGATACCAAAACCATCGCACTATATAAGATGCAATAATAAAAGTAAGAAAATTATACAAGTATATATCTATCTAAACATACAAATAAGAATATTTTTCCTTTCAGAAAGAAGATAAGAACAAGAGGCTCACCACGGTGGTGCCGGCGATGAGATCGGTGCGGGTGATCGACGACGTTGAAGACGGGGACGGGGCGCGACGGACCGCTAAACCTAGACAAATATGGAGGAAAATGGAGCTTGGCGGTCGAGCTTGGAGAGGAGAAACCTTAAGTAGTGTGGCTCGGGCATTCCATCGAACACCTTGTGTGCATAGGAGGTGAGCTAGAGCACCACCAAGCCCTCTCCCCCTCGGCCAGAAAAAACAGAGCAGTGTGCTCTGCTCTTGCGCGAGGGGGGTATATATAGGCACCACCATTGGTCGCGGTTAGTCGCACGAACCGGGACTAATGGTTTGCCTTCGGTCCCGGTTCATGCCACCAACCGGGACCAATTGTGGTGTGCCAGGAGTGCGGCCCATTGGTCCCGGTTCGCCCCACCAACCGGGACCAAAAGGTCCAGACGAACCGGGACCAATGGCCCACGTGGCCCGGCCGGCCCCCGGGGCTCACGAACCGGGTCAAATGCTCCCATTGGTCCCGGTTCTGGATTGAACCGGGACTAATGGGCTGGAGCGGCCTGGACCATTGCCCCTTTTCTACTAGTGTTGGCATCATCCAATTTCCATCTACCCCATGTTCCGGCATCAGATTGCACATACATGCATTGGGGAAAACATGATGAAGATGATGGAGAATGGTCTAGTGAAGTCAATGATGATGAAATCCCCTCCCTGAAGGGGGGATTAACCTCCAAAGAACCCTATAAGACAATGATCGACGAAGGCAGTAGCTCTCTAAACTAGGAAAAATACACAATAAATCTTAGTGAACTTTGAGGTCCTACAAAATTTATAGTCGAAATGGCAGAGTTGGGTGTATGTGTGCTTTGCATGACTTGGGTATGCGCCCTAGACCAGTGCTAGCCCCCAAGAGGTGTGCACCTCGGTTGGGTCCTCCTTGCTAGTGGTCTTCCTCTGGATGAGAACTCCTCAAACTTTTTTAACCTTATTTTTTGGCAAAGTACCCGCGAATATGAAAACTACACCAATATAAAATTCGATTAAAAATCTTCAAATAAAACATGATTTCAAGTTTTGGCACATCAATATAAAATTAGACGAGTAAGTATAACAAAAATGATCGGAAAAGTAGATAAGTTTTGGCATATCACTTACTCGTCGTCGGAATTTCAAGTTGTTGATCTCATTGGTTTCGCTCACCTTGTATCCTAGAACCCTAACGATCTTGACCACACAAGTAGCCATCATGTTGCTTTGCATTCTTTTATGTCTTTCGCATGAGCAATTGAGACGGCCTCGGTTGCATGAATAGGGGCACACGAACTCACATTCTAGCTAAAGTTTAAGGATAGAAACCATTCTCAGGACACTCCCAAGGTGTCTAGTTCTCCAATTCCAACCTTACATGAACTTGATAACATACTAATTCATAATTTTTGGCACTTCATTTCTATATGAAAAGCTAGCTTGCGGTGTGTAATGAAGCTAGTTATGACTAATAGGAGTGAGTTACGTCGCACTACACTATTAAATAGGATCCCTACATATATGTTGGTAGGGAAAAATACTTTCTACCACAAAAAGTCGATCGAAAAAGAAAGGACATTTTCGACCAACATTGTTTGGCATCAAATGTCTAGTTGGCAAAGGTCTTTCAAACAGACTTATTTTTGCCAATGCCATGTTGGCGACACCAAAATAAATTTCATTTGTCCTCTTCTCTTGATTGCCGACTTGTGGGACTAACAAATACCCTTTATTTTTATGTAACATCAAAGGGGAAAACCTCAGTTACCATCATATCATTCGTATGTTAGTATAGGATTATTGTAGGTCTAGGGTATGAATAGACTACTAAAACAAGTTATACTACTTTTAGTTCTTGGAAATTATAAGCTTAACTGCTTAAGCTAGAGGCTCCATAAACACTATACACATGCAAGTCATGAAGAGTAAAGCGTGAAAGTAAACTTACACGAAAGTATGGAGGTGAGATTGGGGATTGCAAACAAGGGACAAGGGCTCAATGATGTTTCACGAGAATCAGATAGTTGGCGCTAGGCTACTCCATGTTGATGGAGGCTTCAAACCACAAAGGTTCTAGGATCACGGAGATCCTGGTTGCTAAGTGACACCTCTCCAACGTATCTATAATATTTGAAGTATTAATGCTATATTCACATCAATTATATATGGTTTTAATACCTTTTACATAATTTTTATTGGACTGAAATATTAATCTAGTGCCAAGGCCATTTGTTATTTTCAAGTGTATTGTATATTGCAGAAAAAGGAATTATTTGGACTTGGAAAAAATAAAAATAAAACTATGTCCGCAAGTTTCATCCCCCAAGAGGTCCCATTATAGTCCTGGACCCACCTGGGGGGCACATGTCCTCGATGTGGCCCCCAATGTGGTCAACACATTGATCGTGAGATCCTACTGCGTGGTTTGTTGGCACGTCCCCTAGTCGTGTCATTTTGCCGCAAACTTTGTCTAGAAGTTGTTGAACTGCCCTATTTTTTTGTTTCTTTTGGAATTATGGAAATCTTGTGCTGAATAGAATTGTGATGGGTCTCAGATTTCAGCATCAAGAAGAAGTCTCCTAGAGGACAAATCCAATCTTGGAGTGGGCTCTCGCCCTCCGGAGGGCATGAACACCAAGGATCCAAGGGGAAAACCGTCTCCCTGATAGGGAGAATATCAGTGATGAAGAAGGACACGGGGTTGACCCTTTCTTCTGACGGCATCATAGTGTCACCGGGGTGAACCATCATCACTGCCATCGTCTCAATCGACTTCACCACCATATCCATTGGCTATTCATCCATATATACAGTGGTTGTCTCATCCATAAACAGGTATATTCCCCTACTTAAATGTGGTGTTTGATAAATTATTATCCAATGATTTGTTGCGCTTATATTATGTCGAAGTAGTTGTATTTTGACCTATGGTGTTGGTTATCTATTATATGTGCACATGATATGGTTCTGCCCTTTTGTGCCCCACATATGATTGTGTGGGTATGTGGATCACACTTCAGGTTTAGCAATATGTTGAAGATAACTATGCGTAGGGTGGCCGGAGTGACAAATATTACTCCCTCCATGTACTTATATAATTACTCTATGGAATATACATTTTATATCTATACAAGGTCACCAACAGTAATAGAGGCCAAAATTAATGATATTTTCTCGTACTAGTAACTTGTTTAATACTTGCATGCATGTCATAATGACACACAATTATTCCTTCTTTGCATGCATGCGGCGTATTAATCTATTATATTATTAGAACGATAGAAAATGGATGGCTCATATATAACAATTAAAAAGGAGCTGAAAAGAATGACCCAGATTGTCTATAAATAACTACATGTCCACGTGCCTCCACAACCCATACGTTTCCAACCAGCCTTATTTAAAACCGTTGTGATTTGCTAGAAAGAATTTCATATTCATGTCTCCATATCATATACGACTTCCAGCCAATTTTGTTTTAGCGCTACTGTTTCCAGCCGCCAGCCTATAGCAAAACGATGAATCGAGTACTACATTGTGTATGATGAGATATGTCATGTAACTTGTATAGCTATATCGTGATTATGATGTGACGACATGATTTGTGTTGGATGATATGATGAGACTACTATGTGTATGATATGATGATCATATTGCATGTTTATGATATGATTAGAATATTGTATAAAACCTATACAAAAGCATCGCAAATACGCAACAAAAAAAAGATATGAGAAAATATAGTAGTAGCGCTGGACAGGAAAACGCTGCTACTAAAGCACTTAGCAGTAGCGTTGGTTTGAAACGCGCTCCTGCTAAGTAGGTATAGCAGTAGCGGGTGTTAAACAACGCTAATGCTAAATGTTAGTTATAGCGCCGTATCAATAGCACGCTGCTCTCCACTACTGATAGCCTTAGACCTGCGCTACTGCTAGGCTTTTCCCTAGTAGTGGAAGCGTGCAACATAGTGGTCTACAAATAGCGAAATACAGATGGAAACTAAAGCAATGAGTACCTTACAGATCATATCTCAATATAAAATAGTGAGAAAACGTACAAATAGAAACGGTAATAACATAAGCACAATATGGTGACGTCGGTAGCTTGTTACTTTTACCAGCAAAGAAGATGAACGTGTGTATGGAATGACCCATGTTCTAGTTAGTTGATGTCAAAACCATTCCACTTGATGACCTTTCTCACGTAGCCTTGGTGCTAGAAAGCTCATCATTCCTATTAGGGTTAAATGAAAAAAATCAGATGCAGTAAAACTCACCTCGTGGACTTAAGTCGAACTTTGCCGTAGACAGTCCAATGGGTTCTGCCGGAGCCAAGCAGACCAGTACATGCATTCCATTAATTTATTAATTTATGCTCAGTATTTTTTCAAAAAAAATGTAATGATACTAATTTCCGCCCTACCTTGTAATTACCTGTAATTTTTGCCATGGCATCATACCCATAGAAATGATGGAGATGCATAGAGGTCAATGTAACTAAGCATAACCATATGAATCAAAAGTATTGTTGTGGATGCACTCGGCAATTGATATTCATCACGTGACTCACCAACACTAGTTGTGTCAAGACCAGGATCAAATGTAGATGTGCAATTCATATGCATAGCTTGGGACGGCGGCAAGAAGGAGTCAACTATACATTAAAACTTTTGTTGTTATATGGTGACCTATCGGGAAGAGTATCCATACGGTAATCTGTTGGATGCCGATTTTTTATATTTTTGCAAAGTTTTATGCTAACAGTTGTCGGGAACAGCATAGTTCCAAATTCTAAGAAAAGGAATTGCATCTTGATGAGTGTAATGTAGCATAACCTGCAACAAAGATAGTAAAGTGAAAGTTTTA
>NC_041393.1:777261076-777267005 GCF_002162155.2 Triticum dicoccoides
GGTAAAAATTCATGCTACCACCAAATTATAACATACACAAAATTTGCCAATCCCTTGTTAGGCATCATGTAATTATACATCAATAATATTTCTAAAAATCCATAAAAAAACATAAACATATGTTAGCAATCAAACGTTTGTCTAAGGCAAATGGAAAGAAAACCGAATCGTGTTGCATAACCTAAAAATAGCATGACCCATCAACATGGATGTGGCAAGGATTCTGACTTTGAAGGGGTAATCTGGGATGCATTTTTCAAACTTAAATTACCACTTTTGCTTCATCTATTCCGCCGTATTTAATCAACATAATATTGGCAGGTCGATGTATAATGGATGCAGTGAGATTGACCGATGGACTGCTTCTAGAAGTGTAAATGAAATCTTATATTAAAAAAGTCCAATTCAAAAATCTGAATAATAGCAACATGACAGATTATGCAATCCGCATATATAGTGGTTAACTGGTTAGTAGTTCAAATCAAGTGGAATATATCAGTAATACCAACGACCTTTAGATTCAATGATGTAAAAGAATTTAGGGAAATAGAATTAGCTAAAAGACATGCATTACAGGATATCATTTACATTGCCGATGGGATACATGTGTAAAGCCTGCACATGGCAATGAAACCAAACAAGCTTCCTGTGATGCTAGGACTTTCTAGTCTAATTGACTGAACTTAACAGACATGAGTAAAGAAAAGAGTGTGGTAGAGGCAAGCAGAGCCTAGAGGCAAAGACCCCACCTTCTTCCTCTCCCACCCTTGCCACAACGACCAGATCGATGTGCTCCATGCTGGAGAAAAGGTCGTTGGTGGTACTGCAATTATGCGGGGTGGAGTGTGTAGGGCGCACCGCGGCTGGACAAAACTAATGTGGATGATGGGAGGTAGCTAGCTAGGCAAAGCAGATGCTGGGCACCACGGCGTGTTGCTGTCCAGCCGCAACATGACGGCACAACATCGAGGCTCATCTTGGCATGGGAATGCGTTTGCATGTGGAAGCTCGATTATGGCGGCTCCAACTCAATCAAGAATAGGTGGGAAGCTGAGATGTATTGACCTTGATCTATCAAGTGGAGAGAAAATTTAGTGGTAAGATCAGGTGATGCGGCTGGGATAGTGTGCCATATGTTTTAAAGGGTGGAACGAGAACCGATTTCGAATGAGGGGGGCATGCGATCGATCGACTATTATGCTTGGAAATAGAACTGCTATCTTAGTGGAAAGGAAAACATAGAGAAAATTGATGGGGTGGCATATGTGGTGATGTGGATAGGCTGCATGTTAAGATAAATTAGGTAGTGGCCATAATTCTCTTAGGTATATAAGTTTCTTTCATGGTCACTCCATTTGTTGCGTATTGCAAATTTTATGTGCAATTTCATGTTTAGAGATGCGAAAGTAGGCGGTCACGCATTTATAGCTTAAAGCTGAAAAACAATTGTACCAACTACAAACAAATTGCCATTTCCTAAGAACAGAAAATTCGAGTGGGAAATGACACTTCTTAGGTTTTCGTGGTAAAACTTATGGTCAAAATTACGCACAAATACGAAGCAGTCTTGCTTATGGAAAATTAAATTCAAAACCATGGCAGCAAGCTCACTGGAATTAAACATATTGAACTTGCTAGCGTGATAATCAGTCACCCCAATATAAACTTATGAACTTCTGAGATCCGCTAGATGTAATAAAGTTCATAGATCCCAAAGTTCATTTCATCATGTTTGACACACATTTTTAGATTATTAAAATTGTTTGATAAGTATCTCTAATTTTTTTCGTTGTTTCTTGACAATGCATTGGCATTCAACTAGTATAAAATAATTTTAAAAACAGTCTGGGCACGAGGAGATGCATGCAAGGTTGGGATATGGACAAGCATGCAGTTGATAAGCACATAATCATGTACACCTTGAGTGTTGGGTTGATCCATATATCCCGCACTATGTTTTCTAAAAGGCGAGGAAGCTGTGATGCGTGGCACACATTCCAGTGTGAACTGGTACACGGCACCCTGGAAAGCATATAAAAGACATGCAACGGATGATTATATGTAGACAAATGTTGGTGATGTGTGTATGTATACATACAATGCATGTATGTGTGTGTGCATGTAAAGCATGAACCGTATCCGTCCCATCTATGCATGTGGGAATTCATCCACAACTAGTGTCCTTCCCCTCTCCTAGTGGTAATTGATCCAAAAGGCCATGGTTTTAGGCAGCAGAAGGTAGAGATCGGTCACGGCTGTACGCCTGCAGGAGCAATGTGACCCTAGTTGTGGCTGACATCCGTAGGCACTACAGCATGGATGATTAGCAATTGAGCAAATTGTGGCTGGGTGTACCAGTCAATCTAGTGGCTAGAGACTTCCACAAAGCACATAGATTTTGTGTAAACCTGTGGCAGGGGCTATACAATATTTATAGCCAGATACATTTATATCAATCATCACAGAAAACAGTGGGCAATGCTATATATCCGCAACCAGCTAGTGCGACAAATGTGAGTGTTTGATTGGTTTGCATCACAAAGGCAAACACCAACAAGAGAAGCATGCATATGGCACGAGAAGGGCTAGCACACGAATACAACGTATGTAATATGTTATGTCATCGCTTGGATAGGTTCGAGAAACCTTTCTACCTGTCACCACAAGTGTGTGGATCCTCCAACACGACAAATAACGCACAGTTGTAAAGATGGGGAAGGTATCTATCTATCTATCCATCCATAGCCAGTGCCACTAAATACAAAAATAAATAAAGGTCTGGAAACGTTGAGCCTTCTCTTGCAAGCGCCTTGCAACTACACGCATTAACTCCTATTTAAGCATCTCCATGGATATCCCCAGCTCATTAATTTCTTCCATACTCATATTTATGGTTGTGTCCAATATTACCATCGCCCCAGAATCCATTGCACATAAAGCCTCCACCATGGCAGACCACCTTAAAGTTCAACAGAAACAGTTGGTACTACCGCTGGGGTTTAGGTTCCACCCGACGGATGAGGAGATCATCAAATTCTATGTGGTCCCCAAGGTGCTCGATGAAGCCTTTGTTGCCGCGGCGATTGAGGATGTGAACCTCAACAAGTACGAGCCATGGGAGCTACCAGAGAAAGCGAAGATGGGGGAGAAGGAATGGTACTTTTACTCCCGAAAGGATCGCAAGTACCCCACCGGGATACGAACGAACCGGGCGACGGAGGCCGGCTATTGGAAGGCCACCGGAAAGGACAAGGAGATCTTCCACCCACCTTTCACACTCATCGGCATGAAGAAGACGCTCGTCTTCTACAAGGGTCGGGCGCCTAGGGGGCAGAAGACCAACTGGATCATGCATGAGTATAGGCTCGAGAGCAGCAAGAAGCTGACATCCAACCCATCCACCACCACCCGCACCGTCACCAGAACCAACACGGCTTCCAAGGTATATAATAAATTTATACTAGAGTAGTACTCATGAATCATCAACATGCTAGTAGCTAGTTAGCTACTTATTTTGAACAATCAGACGGGAGAACCCCCAGCTGAATATTACTCGCAGTAGCCAATACATGGAAAGAATTACAAGGTTGCACCGGTGTATGTGGGGAGGTACATCCACCATGACACATCGGCCTCCTTTTGAGTAGGTACGCTGAACGTATGGGTCAAAAGAGAGAAATCATAGATAATGTTCATACTAGTAGGCCAAGATGAGTAAATGCAACCATGGAATGTAATGGCGTTTCATATATGTCTTAAATGCTCCAAAGGATGGAAAGGTTGACCGAGTCCAAAAGTTGGAGTCGAGTCTTAGCGGAGTCACTATGTTGCCAATTCCTGAGATGGGCACTAGTACAGGGGCACCTAAATACCCAAGTTATGCAAGATATGTGCCAAATATGAGCAGCTAATGAAAAAGTGATCAGCATCTGCGACAATAGCGTCACACCTGGGGCATGCTACAGAACACAGTTGATTTGTACTTATTTAATTTATGTATGTTTGTAGGAACAGTGGGTGGTTTGCAGGATCTTCCATAAGAGCACCGGACTAAAGAAGATGGTGACGCTGTCATATGACATGCCAATGTACACAGGAGCAGAACATCAACAGGGCTTTGTCGACTTAGATACATTGCCTCCTCTCATGGAATATGACATGTCGTCAACATGTGCGCATGCACCGCTGTTTCCTGGAGCTTCTTCGTACCAGTTGCACGATGTTGGGGCTGGCTCATCGATGATGGGCAGTGCGGCGCTTCCTATGATGAATTACCACTACATCAGGAATAACCACCACCACCAAATGATGGCCAACCCAACACTGCCTCTGCCGCTCTTCCAACACCAACAACAACATCAACAGATGATGATGCATATGGGTGCAGATCAGGGTCTCATGGTCGAGGCTCAGCCTGAGAGTGGGTTGGCATCGATGCTGTCACAAGAGGACGTTGTGGCCGGGCTGAGGAACAACTACCCAGGGAACGCCGCTGCCACAGCAGTTGGCGAGACCTCGTCGATGAACATGGGTATGGATGACATTTGGCGGAACTGATGATCAGATAACCCAAGACAACATATATATATGTGTGTGCGTGCATAAATTAATCATCCATAAGACGGTCGGTTGATATATGCCAACCCGTATATTGGTTTGTGCCGCATTTTTATTTGTTAGTGTGACCTTGAGAGAGTTTGCAATCATGGCATGGCTTGGCATGCCACTCTTGTGCTAGTTTTTCAATTGTGTATGTGTATTGGCTTGTATCTGCACTACCCACCGGGGTATACCTAGCTACATATGCATGTGTTGTAAATCTGTGTACATCATGCATCTTTTAAACCCATATAGAATAAGCTACTTTGTTTAATTATAATTTTTTCCATTAAATGAATTAATATCTAGGAATTTGATCACATGTGTGCATTGTATCTGAAAAGGAATTTTTGGCGCGCATCGACCTAGAGGGGATTTCCATCCACCACATAAACACTTATTTACACTTTGAAATGTGTTCTAATAAAATATTAACTTACTTCTAAATGTGTGCTAGTAATTTTATTCCACATCTAATCCAGGGCAAACATTTGTGGCAATGACCAAGGGAGCGACATGCTCTACACTATGTTTCACACATACTCTGCTGGAAAAAGCAGTGCCTAGGAGGCGCTTAGGCACGCTTAGGCGCTAGGCGATGGCCATATGCCTCGCCTAAGGCATAAGTGGAAGTCTAGGCAGGGCGAGCAAGAAATTTTCTACCCAATCAGGAAATCATGCTATATTGCACCGATATGCCAAACATGCCATATTCCAATGAAAGTACCAGGTAGTTAACTTATATGTATGCCATAATATCCATACACAAAATAATAGTCACAGATACACCCTGATTGCCAAAACTATATTACCGCCTAGGCTTGCCTAGGGTACTTAAGCACCGCCTAGGCACTAGGCGAAGGCCAACCGCCTCGCTTGAGCCAACCACTCGCATATATAGTACGTGACATAGGCCTGGTCTCATCTCAGAATAAGGCCCTGTTTGGTTCATAAGTCCTAGGACTTTTTCTAGTCCAAACTAAAAAGTCCCTAGTCCCTAAAAAGTCCCTCCCCGTTTGTTTCCAGGGACTAAAAAGTCTCTAGTCCCTCCCTAGAGGTTATTAAATGACCATGTTACCCCTAGTATACAAAAAAATAACAACCAAACAACACCATGGGGCGGCGGGGCGATGGATGCAGGGAGGGGCATTGTTGGAAAAGTCCCAAAAAGTCCCAAAAAGACTCTCCTTGAGAGTTTTCTTCATTTAGTCCCAAAAAGCAAGTTTTAGTCCCTAGTAGTCCCTCCTGTTTGGTTAAAAAGTCTCTAAGAGGGACTTTTTCTAGTCCCTACACCAAAAAGTCCCTGGAAACAAACACCCTCTAAATTTTT
>NC_041393.1:777268627-777305517 GCF_002162155.2 Triticum dicoccoides
CGGAACACTTCCTCCTCCACCACTCCTTCCCCACCGAACCACCTCCTCCTCCACCCCTTGCCACCCAACCAATTTTCTCCTCTCTTCCGCTTCCCCGTAGATTTTTCCAAATCTCTCCTTGTTTCTCGTTGAAGTTTTTTTGGAAGATTGGATCACCACGTGGCCGGATTAAGGTGAGATCTGGGTTATGCGACATGACTGTGAACCATAAATGAATTTTTGGGTCAAATGAGATGGTAAATTATATGATGGACATTTAATAAATACACGACAAACAATATTTTAGAACATGGTGAACATTTTTGAAATACAAAAACTTGCATGGTGGAGGAAAAATCATGAAAGAAAATTTAAAGCTGAGGGTAGACATGGAATTGAGTCAGGGCGAGTTGTGTGTCAAGTGTGTACATGCAACTAGGTTAGACAAGTTTGGTGTCGAGGGTAGACATGGTATTATGTCGGGGTCAGGGCAAGTTATGTGTCTATGGTGGACATCCAACTAGATCAGGTTGAGACGAGTTGCGTATTGATGGTCGACATACAACTGGGTTAGGACAGTTGCTTGTCATGGGTGGACATATGCAACAAGGTCGGGAAAGTTGTGTGTCGAGTGTGCACATGCAACTTGGTCAGAAATGGTCGAGTTGGGGGTCTAGGGTGGACATGCAACTGACATGGAAATGGTTCCAACGACTATGCATTTCGAACGTGGACATGCAATTCCGTAGGTGTCGGGGGCAAGAAGGCGAGTTATATATCGAGGATGGACGTGCAACCAGATCAGGGTCTGGAAAGTTGTATGTCGAGAGTGGATATTCAACTTGAACAAAGGGTTCGAGGGCCAGTTGCATTTTCAGGGTGAACTTGCAACTGGGGCAAAGGGGGTCAAGGGCCGGTTGCAGGTCAAGTGTGTACTTACAACTGTGACGAAGGGTCAAGGTCCAATTGTGTGTCAAGGATGAACTTGCAACTAGGGCAAAGGATTGGGCAAGTTGTGTGTCGAGGGTGCACTTGCAACTGGGACAAACCCTCGACGCCAAATTGTGTGTCGAGGGTGCATTTGAACAGGCAAAAAAACAATCAGGCCTCGATTGTGTGTCGAGTGTGGATTTGCATATAGGACAAAAAGGTCGGGCTTAGTTGCATGTCGCAGGGGTGATACAACAGCCCACACACAAAGGCGATTATCTCCTAGGAAAGAAACAAAAACCCAACAATGCTCTAGGCAAACTGAGCCTAGATCAGATGATTAGGTTTTTATGGTGGAACCAGCCCACCAAGGTCTTGGCACTGGTATTCCTGTCTAACTATGGAGGCGGCAGTGATAACTTCTTTAAGACTTTCAATATTCGTCCAGCGGGAGGAGGCATTCCTGTCTAACTATGGAGGCGGCAGTGATAACTTCATTAATCTCAAAGATGATATGGTGGTTCAGCCTCTCCAATATGCTTATAGGGACAGGGATTGCGTCGTGCGTTCATAGGGGTGAGTGTATATGGCTATGTATGAGCGTCTGCGTCTGTACTATGTTAAAAAAAATCATTATTTCTCATCTAGAAGAGAATTGACAAAACTGAATTTCAATTATTTTTTCCTAGGATACATTTATTCAAGTCCAATTAGCTAAGCAAAAGGTTTTCTTTTCGAGGTGCTTATTCGTTACGATATCGAACCGTTTGTGCTTTGTCTTGTTGGGAGTCCGGTTTTGTTTCTGATAAAAATTCCGAGTCGAGTCGGATTATTAATTAGGCGCTCTTATTTGACCACTGTTTATATATATATGCCTACGTACGAGCGAAAACGCAGGCACGGTCGATTCATGTTGATTGGAAATAGCGATAACGATATGATGAAGCCCCCGATTTCTAAACGACCCTGCCGGAGAGGCTGGAAGTCGTCGCCGGAATCAGCACTGCCTTTACCCTCCGGCGGTAACGGTAGCAGCTTCATCCCCGATGAAATAATCTTCTTGGAGATACTGGTACTTGTTCCCGTCAAGTCCCTCGTTCGCTTCCAAGCCGTGTGCAAGTCATGGCGCGCCACATTAACCAGCACTCCTTTCGTGCGCAGGCACCTGGAGCTCTCAAGGTCGACCATGGTCCTGGTGCCGCGCAAGTACCAGGCCTCTCGATTCCTCAACGTCTTCAGCTTCCAGCCAGGCGAAAGCAAGTGCGCCGAGCTGATGGTCCGAAAGGAGTTTCAGCCCCAAGGGATCCCGGCGTTCAGCATTCCTCTCCACTGCGACGGCCTCATCTTGATCCCTGCCTTAACGGGGTCAATTTTCATCTGCAACCCGGCCACTGGAGAGTTTGTTGAGTTGCCACCTGGAAGCCCCAGCCTTCTCCATGAACACAGGGTGGCCTTTGGCTTTGATCCCTGGAGTGGTACCTACAAGGTGGCCAGGCACTTCATCCGCTCCTACAGAGATATTCCACAAATGGATGTGGAAGAAGGAGGCACCACCACCACCACGAGTAGAGAATACAGCTGCGGACATGAGATCTTGACATTCGGTGGCGACGTCGGCAAGGAACAAGCAGCTTGGGTATGGAAGGCCACCGTGGATCCGCCGTACCCTATCAAGGCCAGGACCCCGATTTGTCTCCCGGGGGCCTTCTTTTGGAGTGCTCTCAAGTCCATGCTACTACCTGCAAAGGTTATCTCGAACGTCATCCTTCGATTCAGTTTACTTGATGAAACATTTACGGTGCACCCTAACCCTCCATGCAGCGATATTCTAGGCAGGAACGATTCACTATGTGCGCTAGGTGAAAAGTTATGCTATATCCACTCTACCTCACCGTGGGACATTTCCATTTGGTTGGCGGAGGATGGACCAAATCTGGCTTGGTCACTATGCCGCCGAGTCTGCCTGCCGATACCAAGAATGCTTCTTGCCTTTGCTTGCGCCTCGACTGACCGGGACAAGATATTCATCTCCGTTGATGCGTGCATCCTTCTCCGGTGTGATCTCCGTGACGGATCCCTTGAAGAAATAATCAACATGCCACGTGACATGCTGTATGATCTCCGGAACGGCAGAAAAATCAACATTGGTGCGCTCTTTGTTGCCCACTACACGGTGCCATATGTGGAATCACTCCTGCGCATCAGGCCTTCGAGATAACGAGCCATCATATCGTATGTGATCTCATCAATAATAAATGTCGTCTAATTTCTTGTGTTGCAGCCAAAATAAGCGAAAGCACATTAATATACGTCTGTTTTTGCATTGTTCTTACCTAGTCCTTACAATGTATTTCGTTATGAGTTGATATTGTCCATCACATATTTGAGATGCTACTGATACAATGCTGATGCTTGATCCTGCTTGTTTATAAAACTGCCAAATTGACAGATTATCGCTAATATTTCTTTTCTTTGTTAACTTGTTGTTTTGACTCACAGAGTGCTTTAGAATCTGGTGAACATCGAGTATCTTTTGTCTTCCTCCTATCCTCAACAAGTAGTAGTTTATGAGCAATCTTATGGTGATGCGTGTGTCTCCTTAGAGCAAAATTTCCAGAGCAACTCAGACGCGTTTTCTGAAGATACCTCCGAAATAACTAAATCGATAAGCACAAGAGTGTGTGTGGTTATTCATATTGATTTTGTCAGTACGAAAGATCAATAAACTTAATTCTTTTTCTGCCTCCCATCTTCTGGCCTATGGCTCTATTTCTTCAGGAAAAAATCAATAAACTTTTCAGGCCTTTTGGAGCTCTTGAAAAAAATATACTTTTTCTGTTCTTTATTTGGACCATGTTTTCAGTTGTCTGGTGATTTACTTAGACTTTCCCTCTGCATGTGTTACATGCTGATTGAAGGGGAAAAGGCATTAGAATTGCGCATTAATGTGCAAAATATAGAGTAAATTATAATAAGAAATAGTGATGCAAAATGGACGTATCGGCTCCCCCAAGTTTAGACCCCAAGCGTAAGCCGAGCTTAAACATGGCACAATTTTATGAAGTGTGGAGTCGATAGTAAATAATACCAAAATGACAGCATCGGTATTTACTTTCATGATTTTTTTTTCGAAAAGGGGATATTCCCCGGCCTCTGCATCAGAAAGATGCATACGTCCACATTTATAAATAAATAAGTAGTTCAACAGAGTCTTATAAAGTGCTGCAACAAAGGAAACTGGCTCACACAGAGCAAGCAAACTAAAACACTGCCCAAAAGCCACAACCGGCTGGCAACATATAGAGAGATAGGTAACCTAGGCGCCTATCCTATTACATGACCGCCATCCAAACCGGTTGAAAATATCCCGCGCTACCATCTCCCACCGGACAGATCCAGTAACCAAACGCGCCCTGGCCTCTGTCAGAGTGAGTAATGACCAAGCACGGATTAGCGCAGTAGCCCGGAATAGAACCTGCAAAAAATGAATAGTTGTTGTTCTATTAAAAGCCAAGTCATTTCTGCAGTTCCAAATTGCCCATAACAACGCACATGCTCCTACACGAATTTGTCTAGCTGTTTCGGCCTCTATACCCAGCAGCCACGTTCCAAACAACGACCTGACCGAATTCGGAGGAGTAATGTTAAAGGCAATCTGCACCGAGCGCCACAACACCCTCGCCATCGGGCACTCAAAGAAAAGATGCTTGATGGTTTCATCCTGATCACAGAAACTACACCTAGTAGATCCTGTCCAGTTGCGTTTAATCAAGTTATCCTTCGTTAGAACGACTTGTTTATGCACAAACCACATAAACACTTTGATTTTTAGAGGAACCTTAACTTTCCAAACGTGTTTGGAACTAGGAATTACACTAGAGTTGATGACATCAATGTACATCGACTTGACTGTGAACGCACCAGATTTAGTAAGTTTCCAACACAACTGATCAGGCTGATGAGAAAGCTGAACCTCCATAAGTCTACTCACCAGATGAATCCAATCCTCCCACCGGTCACCCACCAGCACCCTCCTAAATCGGATGTTAAGAGGAACCGATTGCAGACTCGTTGCAATCAGAGCCTCACGTCGCTGCACAATTCGATAAAGTGCCGGGTACTAGAGTGCCAGTGGTGCATCACCTAGCCAGGTATCTTCCCAGAAACGTGTGTTATTGCCATCCCCGACAACAAACTTTGTCCTGTTAAAGAAAGTAGCTTTAACCCTCATTAACCCCTTCCAGAAGGGCGAATCAGTGGGTCGAACCGTCACCTGCGACAAGGTTTTAGAGTGCAGATACTTGTTACGAAGAATCTGCGCCCAAGTTGCCTCAGTCTCGGCAGATAACTTATATAGCCACTTACTTAGAAGGCATCGGCGCGGCCGGAGGACTGCACGCCGCGGATGGACATGGAGTTCGAGACGGAGCTGCAGGCGTACGACCTCTACCGCCTCTACGCCTTCAAGCTCGGCTTCAACGTCCGCCGCCGCTACACCAACCGCAGCAAGACCTCCGGCGAGGTCACCTCCTGCAAGTTCGCCTGCTCCCGCGAGGGGTTCAAGGACCACAAGACCGCCACCGCAACCGCCGGCACAGCTAAGCTCCCCCGCGCCGCGGCCAGGCTCTCCCGTGCCGCCGCCGCCGCCATCCCCGCGCCGGACGGCAGGACCGGCTGCAACGCGCACCTCACCCTCCGCCGCACCAAGGCCGGCGGCAGGTTCCAGGTCTCCGCCTTCCAGCCGCGCCACAACCACCCGCTCTTCGCCGCTCCCCGCGGCCCGCCCAGCCCCTTCCACTCGCCGCCGGATGCCGCTGCCGCCGTCGTTCCGCCGCGGGATTTCATTGACGACGATGCAGCAGCGGGGGCGGCATGGGCCGAGGGAGAAGGGCCCCTGCGCACCAGGCGGCAGTGGGAGATCAAGTACGGGGAGGCGGCCGCCCTGCTGAACCACCTCCAGCGGCAGTCGCTGGCCGACCCGGGGTTCCACCACGCCGTGCAGCTCGACGTCGAGGACAAGGTGGCCAACGTCTTCTGGGTCGACGCCAAGATGGTCGCCGACTACGCCCACTTCGGCGATGCCGTCGCCTTCAACGTCGTGTCCAGGAACAGCAGCAGCCTCCGCCACCTTGCCTCGTTCGTCGGTTGCAACAGCTTTGGCGAGCCCGTCGTCTTCGGGCTGGCGCTCATGTACGACGAGACCTGCGAGTCGTTCCGGTGGCTGTTCCAGACGTTCCTGCAAGCCATGTCTGGGCGAGCACCCAAGACCTTCATTTCGCATCAGGACACGGTGATAGCAGAGGCCCTGTCCTTGGCGATGCCTGGCACGACGACGGCTCATGCCATATGCGCGTGGCACATAAAGCATGTTGCAAAGGGGAACATACGTCAGCTTTCTAAAGGCGATGCCAGTTTCATCGAGGAGTTCAAGGCGTGCGTCGACGGAGAGTATGACGAGGAGGCGGGATTTCTCGCCGCATGGGATGCTATGATCAGCAAGTACGAGCTTCGTGACAACCCGTGGTTGCAGAGGTTGTTTGAGGAGAAACACAAGTGGGCTAGGCCCTACGCGAAAGGGGTCTTCTCGGCCGGGATGGAAGGCACACGGTTGAACGAGCGCCTGAATTCTGAGGTGCGCAGTCATCTGAGAGCAGAGGTGGACATTGCTCTGTTTTTGAGGCATCTTCAGAAAGTGATCGGCGACAGGCGGCACAGAGAGTTGGAGATGGAATATGGTTCAAGGTTGATGATGCCCTACCTCAAAATCAGAGCTCCTGTTCTGACACAGGCTTCCGAGGTCTATACCAGCGTGATCTTTCAGCTTTTCCAAGAGGAATACGAGGAGTTCCAGTCAGCTTACATCGTGAGCCGTGATGAAAGCGGCCCGTGTCGGGAGTATGTCGTCTCGCTTGTGGAGAAGGAGGACCGGCGGTACACGGTTTATGGGAACCCTACGGAGCAGACTGTCGCATGCTCGTGCGGCAAGTTTGAGACGATTGGCTTCTTGTGCAGCCATGCTCTCAAGATTCTAGATGTTATGGACATAAAGTATATACCAGAGAGATACATCATCAAGCGCTGGACCAAACATGCAAGGCGTTTGACCTCCTCTTCACCGGAGGTTCCTGTTCCTGGGCAAGCCGTTCAAGCAGAGGAATCATTGGAGATTTCTTCTAATCGCTACCAGCACTTGTGCCCAAAGTATGTCAGGCTTGTTGCCCGTGCATCAGAATGTGAGGAGTCCAGCAGAGTACTAGACCAATTCTGGGGAGAACTTGGCGACAAGGTTGAGCAAATCCTGCAGAAACAAACCAGCATTAGCAGCGCACCTGTGACACTACAGCCTGATGTTCAGAATCTTAAGATGGCCTTGTCTTCCATCACGAATGGCACTGAATCAGAAAATGTTCTGGACATATCAAGCAGGGCAGCAGCAGAAACAGTAGTAAAGAAGAAAGTCCAGAAAAACAAAAACCGTCAGAGAAATTGCATTGAAAACGGTCCGACAAAGAAGCAGAAAGTGCACTCAGAAGAACCTGCAGTAGTGCAGTATGGTTTGGTAGATGGTTCTGCCCAGTCTGCAAATGCTATGTTTCAGGTAATCTTGCTATTTTCTTCATTGAGGTTGAGGTATCTGTATCCATTTTAACCATGCAAATTTGAAATGTATGCCTTATGTTATGTTAATTAAACTAATTGCCTAATTGGGATCCATCATGTATTACATTTATTGGCCGAATGCATCGTATTATATGAAGTTCTCTGCTGTCCTAGGATTCTCTAAGAAATACAAGATTCTCAGCAGAGCAACTGTACATCATAAATTTATAGTCAAGTACTTGATGAAAATTAGGTGTACCAGGCCTAAGAATCTCAGTTTCCAGCCTTTTGCGTTTATTTCATCTCATACTGTGAATGTTAGTGCCTCTTAGTGCAACCAGTATTCTAACATTTGCAACACGCAGGGCTTGGAGGCTCCTCCTAACATGTCCAAAATGGGTAGCCAAACTCCAACCTATATACCTTACATGGTATGAATTTATGATCTCTGAAGTGCCTCCCTAGAATATTTGTGATATTTTTGGTCATGTTGTATGAAATATTTACCTACTCCTCTTTGATCCAGGGGACTGACTTCTCAAACTCTATGGGGACAATCAACTATCAAGGGATGCATCCTGGCGCAAGTCTGGGGTTCACTCTGGTATTAAGACCACTTTGGATTAAACACTTTACATATGTTTCTGGCCAGTGTAATAATCATTAAAATTTTACTCCTGCAGTTACCTTCTCAGGAACTAGGCTTTGTCCCCTGTCACGCTTCTCAGGCGTCAACTGACAGCCAGCACAGCCAGGTAAGATGTTAGCACAATACGTCTAAAATAAATTATAAACTGATATGCAGTTACCTCTTTACCCTGCTATGTTTCTTTCTTTCCTTTGTGTAAAGGTTTATTGTATTCTGTATTTTTTAGTTGTGTCGCCACTTTCTCCAACAATGCGCTCTTAGGCCCAAGATCAGCTGAGTTCACTAATCTGCATTCTTCATCTGCAGGCCTTGTAGAAACCAATGACTACTTGAAAGGCCTTGTAGAAATCAATGTCTACTTGAAGGCTCTCTCTTTGGAGCACAATCAATGGGAATGACCGAATGAGAAGTCGTATATGGCAATGGGAAGCTATATACGGAGCACAATCAATGGGATTGAAGGCTTCTTATGATGTCCATAACTGTATATGGCAATGAGTAACTGGTATGTCCAGTAAAGCATTTCAGTTGCTACTGTGGTCACTCTCAACCTGGGCGCTTTTGTATTTATTTTAGTTTGCAAGTTGGTACTTGTTGTCCATATGCTGAGTGCATTTAACCAGTGGTGTGGTTCAGTTGTGAAACCATCCTTTTATTTAGTTTTTGGGTATGAATTGTGGAAGAGTACTGATATGATCTGTTTCACCAATTCCAACTTTTTTTCTTTTGAATTTCTTCATCTTAATACACCCATGAGGTCACTCACCTGATAACAATTTTGTTAAACAGTCTTTTACTACTGCAATGGCGGATGCGCTCCTGTTTGGACTTGGTAGTGCTGGGAGGTGGTACTGCATAGATGGTTTACTCAAAAGATACACACGATTTTGGTAGAGTTTGTATCATGCCTGTGCATTACTATACTAAGTTACAGTGAGAACCTGGGAAGAGTCTAGTGTTCCTTCTGAGCATGTAGCTTTCCTCTTGCTGTCAAGATATATCATTGTATATTTTTGTCTGATTGTCCAAAATGCCTTCCTGTGCGCAGGTTAGTGGTGTGTGGATTAAGATTTCAGCCAGGGGTGTCTTTGACTTAATAGCTGGGGCATGCGACAGGTACTCTACATATGCTTTTGAAATCTTTGCCCGTCGATGATTCAGTTGTGAAATCTCTTTACTGGATGTTTGTAAAATTGGTCACAGGAAAGTGTGACCGCTTGGACATGAGAAGCAATCCGTGATGCCGAGGATCTTGTAGATGATTTCAGCTGGTTGAGATGATGGATGGATGCATCTTTCTGGATGGAGAATAGGTGAAGTTGGATGAGGTTTGGAGATGGCGTGTAACCTACGTACACATGGATGGTATGCTCGTCATCTTTCATGCATCTTGTATGCGGAAAAAGCTCTCTGGTGTATGTATGTAGTGGTAGACTGGTAGTAGTATGCAATGCATGATAGAAAAGTAGAAAGCAGAGTTCAAACCGAATAAGCTTTATTTCATCTTACTTATCAATACAGTATGATGGCAACAATCATTAACATGCATCTCAGGATGGCGTAGTCACCAACCATGTTTATTCCTCTCTGTTACCGTCTTTAAATTTCTGTTTATAAACAGTGGTAATAACTGCTATATATGATGCTCAGTGGCCATGCTCGCCGCCATAGCCACCTCCACTGCCATAACCATAGCCTCCGCCGCTTCCATGCCCAAAACCACCACTGCCGCCGCCACCACCACCTCCCCCTCCACCGCCGCCTCCTCCACCGCCACCATTCATGCCACCTCCTGAACCATAGCCTTCTCCATACCCAGACCCATAGCCACCTCCACTGCCATAGCCGGATCCACCACCGCCTCCTCCTCCACTACCTCCCCCACCACCTTGACCGCCAGCACCGTAACCCGAGCCATAACCACTGCCGTAACCGGAGCCGTACCCTGAGCCCATGCCACCACTTCCTCCACCACCACCGCCGCCATGGCCACCGCCACCACCACCACCGATGCCGCCTCCAGAGCCATATCCAGCACCATAGCCTGAACCGTAGCCATAACCATGACCGCCGCTTCCACCGCCTTCTCCTCCACCTCCACCACCACCGTAGCCGCCACCTCCAACGCCAATGCCGGTTACAGCGACCGGGGCCCTTGCGGCGGCAATGAGGTGGGTGCCGGTGACCAGGACCAGGAGAGCAGCGAGAGCCAGAGCCTGCTTGCTGGTGGTGGCCATTGTGACTATGTTCTGCTGTTGTGTTCGGCTTGGGATCGATGTCGATACAATTTATAGGCGAGCCGGGGAGTGGTGACTTCCATTGGCATTTGACACGTACAATTGATATGAGATATCAATCATCGGTTCATGTCATCATCTCACCTAATTAACACCACTAGCTAAGCTCCTGTTCATCACAACAAAAAGGAGCCAGTAGATAAGCCAATAGCAGATGACAGATGTATGGATGGGTTTGGGTAACAGACACGTGTCATATCTATATGTGATGTGTAGTAGTATGGTGGGGTGGTTGGTCATCTCAATATGGCAGAAAACCCAACCACATCCATGCATAAGCATAATGGAGCACTCACCACTCACTGCTGATGACTAGTTTTGTCAATGCTGCTTTTTGACAAAATACACACACTGCTTTCGCTTCCAACCATCTCAAACCACACACATGAACAGCAATGTAGCAAGCACAACACATTTCCTTTTGATCTTTCTGTTACATCTTTTCTTGCTGGGGACATTTCCTTATTCATCTCAAACTTTCTGTTATATTGTGAACAGCAATATAGCAAGCAGAGCACATTTCCTTGGACCTTTCTGTTACATTTTTTCCTGCTGGGGAGAAGGAAGGAAAGATGAATGAATGAATTTATTGGTTTGGTGAGTTTTCCGGGAAGACGGTGCGGATGAAGTTGAGGAAGCGCTCCGAGTAGAACCGGGGCTCGACCACGGATATCGACTGGGGGTTATACTTGACGGACTTGTAGGCGTGCTCCACCTTCTTCCTCATGCTGTACTCCTGCAGGATGTCGATGATCCCGATGTAGAGCACCACGTCGTACACCTGACGGAGCGGTTTGCCGCCATCTTCCTCTTGTTTCTCTTCTTTCTCTGCTCTCGCTGGCATGTTCACTCCTAGCTGGATCTGAAGCCTGTCCAGTTTGACAACAAATTCTTCAGTTAATCTCAGATCATAGGTTAGCATTGGAAGCAAATGAGGATTGACAAACATTAACAGAATAAATTGATTGATCAACCTTGCTGTGCCTGGAAGCAGGAGATCCACTTCCTCGTAACAAGCGGACGACGACCGCAGGCGGCTCCCCCTTATGTGAGGGCCGACAGCAACTCTACCATCTTGGTTGCTGCCTCGCTGCACCAGAACCAGCCCTTCACGGTAGTTATAGGCGGAATCATCCTCCATGGCATCTGCATCACCGTCGTCATCAAACAAGCAAAAATTTGGCATTCCAAATGGGTTCATTGGACAACTTATTACTCAAAGGAATGGAGATACTACTTTTTCATGCTTACAACCTTGCTCCGAAAGAACGGCTAGTTTGTTGTCTTGCAAGATGGTTTCAGGCAACGACCCTCCTCTTACAAGGCTTTGGCGAGCCCGGTAGTGGAAACCGAGAAGCAGGCTGTAGTCCATTATGCCCTGATTCTTGAGAAATTCGCTGTCGATCTCAATCTGCCTACACATAATAATAGCAAGAGAACATAATGGACTGTCACACGGAAAACTCGCTGTCATGAGGATAAGCTGCTTTTTTTCAGGTCAGAGAGAAGATGCTTACTTAAGCAAAGCATCCCGCCAAGAAGGCTCGAGATAGAATGAGTAGTTGAGATCCAGGTCTTTGAGCGTCGTGTTGTCGTCGATTTTAACCTTGTCGGTAGATCTGCCTAAGGATGAACCTTTCAGATCGAATCTTCGATGGATTCTAAGTTGTGTGCAGAACATGTTGCCCATCACTACAAATCTGAACTGCAGATTCAAACAATCAAACAAACAGTTAAATATCAACTAAAGTAGAATTATCAGATATGACAAATAATATATCCTTTTTCATGGCTGAAGCTTTTCACAATAGAATTATCTGTAACCTTTTTAAATTGAGCAACAACCGTTTTACTGTCATTACCTTTTGGCCACTGGAAGGTTTCACCCGGTGGAGGCCAAAGAATTTAGTCACGAGTGTGTTATCATAAGTATGGACATGGCGGTAATAGTCTCGAAGCATACGCAAAAGAACCTACAAGCAAATATCATGCATGTCAGGAAAAACTCAAGTTGCAGATGTAAACAAATGAACTTAGGGACAGCTTTGATTCAATATGGACAGCATTTTCTTAGTGTTAGGCCAGATAATTGAAAACATGAGATTCTTATCAAGTTACCAACACATATTATTGTCAGTTAGCATGAATAGTTGCACTGCTTATCATAAAATCATCATTGAATAGAAACAGCAGAAACCTGCACTTCAGATTTGCGAAGAGTCTTGATCATGAAGCGGTCGTCTTGCGATAAGAAAAACATACTTCCACTCTTTCCAGGAGACGACAGCTCCCGAAGTGCGTCACTTCCAGAAATGGAAATCATGTAATCTGCTGTATCAAGCTTGAACATCTCCCTCAAATTTCTGTAGGTAATCAAACACTAACAAGAAGTCAGTCCTGTTATTATGTTCTAAAGTACTAGAAGACAGTATTGAGTATTTCTCAGAAAAAACAAAACAGTACCTGAAGTCGTAAACAGGGTAACAGATTCAGAGTTTATAAGGAATCAATAGTATCATAGAAGAAAAGATTCAGGGAGACTGCAACTGCAGCAGCTTAATATACCTAATTAAGCTGTTGAACTTTCCAAGTTCCTTCATGATATAATTATGTTTCTATTCTTACTTGTCATGCTACGTGTACGGCTGTACGTATCGATAGGAGAGTACATACTTGGTTCGACTAACCTGAAGTATACTGCTCTTCAAAGTAGAAGTGGGACAGAAGCAGAACAAACCTGAAGACCACCGGACAGTAGTCCTTCCACTTGAAATCGACGGCACGGTGCGCAGGGGTAAGCCGTGTTCCTTTCGTGGGGAAGTTCATCCAGAAACTAGCTTTGGGGCCGAAATCAGAGGCTTGCACCTCACGCCTCTGAATTGGCGTAATCTTCCCAACCGTGTACCTGAGTAGTACAATCACATATATAACGACCTTTTACCGACCATGAGAAAACAACTTAGTAAGGTATTTTCAACAAGACACTCTGTTGGGTGTCGGTAAAAGGAGAAAGGAACAATTTGCTGCCAGTTTCTATCTATCTATAGCATAGTGGCACCTTTTAACTTGAGGGCATGAAAAGCGGCCATCTTTCCATGACTCGGAAAATTCAGAGCTACTTCGGTGCTCTTATATATGGGTATGGTATGTTGGCAACTTGCTACATGTATGTCACAATCCTCTGTTTAAATAAATAGAGGCAATGGACAATATATGAACTGATATCAGAACATTCCATATATAAGTACAATGGGACAACTATAGAACTAACAATGCAGAGAAGGAATTAAGCTGCTGAAAATTCAGATTATGCAGATGGCTTGAAATATATATGCATTATTACCTGATTCCAAGCTGTAAACAGAGCATCAGATCATAGCTCCTGTGCCCTTTGATGATCATCTCCCCGGGCCTTTTGACATCCTTGGCCGCCCTGCTCTGCCGACGGCTCAGTTTATTGGACGAGTCGAGGCAGCTCCTGTTCAGCACGACCTCGCTGATGAGAACGCCCTGCGCGTACTCCCTTTCGAGTATCGGGAGGCTAGAACAACCAGCCATGTTTTCGTCACTACGGCCTTGTGTTTGTGTTTCAGAACCGGCACCGGTTGGCTCATGAACGCCGATGATCTTCTCGATGGCCACTCCGATGCTCCAGCGCCTCTGCAGAGACGGCTTCTTCACCGGAGGCCGCTCGAAGCTCAGGTTTCTCAGGGACAACATCTTAGCACCTGCTGGTGCAGCAGCAGGCTCTTGATCTGTGTCGGCCTTCGCATCGAGGGAAGAAGAGGAGGTGTCATTTGTTGACATGTCATCAGGCAGCACGCCCCTGTTCCTCAGATCATCGATGTAGAGCTGGTGGGCCGCGGGAACCCTGCAATTCTTAGGATAGAAGGTGCCTTTTCCGTCCTTGAACCCCCTGGTCCACGTCCCGAGGTAGCTCCCGCCGTCCTCCCAGGTGTAGAGCCCGTAGCCGTGCATGGCGCCGTCGAGCCAGTTCCCCTGAAACGAGTCGCCGGTGGCGCTCCATGTGAGCACCCCTTTGCCGAACATGGTGCCGTTCCTCATGGTGCCGGCGTAGGTGTTGCCGTTGGCCCAGGTGTACCTGCAGCCATGGCCCTCCATGTGTCCCTGGACCCAGGAGCCCTCGAATGCGTCCCCGTTGGGGTACGTCTGGCGCCCGTGGCCGTGCTTGCGGTCCAGCTTCCACTGCCCCTTGTAGGTATAGGATGATGATGATGATGATGAGGAGGAGGAGGTGGTGGTGCAGGGGCCGGCGGCGATGTATGTGCCCTGGCCGTCCATGAACCCGGCGGAGTAGTCGCCCTCGTAGACGGCGCCGGATGGCCAGAGCGTCCTCCCGTGGCCGTGCCTCGCGCCTCTCCTCCAGCCGCCCTCGTACACGCAGCAGCTGCCGCCGGCCCAGACGTAGCGGCCCGTGCCCTCGGGGAGTTGCTGTGCATGTGATGATGATAGCGTGCCGGAGTAGACGTCGCCATTGGGCAGCGTGATCTCTCTCGCCCTGAGCCCTGCTGCTTCTGATGCTGAGTTTGGTCTGAAGAAGCTGGGAGGAGCAGCTGCTGCTGCTGGCGTTGTTGGCTCAAGGTGGTGGTTGCTGGCCATGCTTGCATACTACTAGTGGAGTAGTGGTGCCTAGGTAGCGGGTAGTATGATGGGTGCTCTCATCTCATCTCATGTCCTGTCCTCTACATAAATGAAGTTGAATCAAGCCAAAAATGAGCACTAGAACCGAAACAGGAGCGAGCAGAGGATGCATACATGAGCGAGCAGTTTGCATACAAGACAAGACAATAGGAGAGAAGAGAAGAAAGACAGAGCAGCCTGTGAGGGCGATGTGGATGAAATCAGGAGATGCATACATGAGTGAATCAAGAATGAGCATTGTTTTGTTTTGTTTTGTTTTGTTGCAAGTGAAAGAAAGAAAGAAAGAAAGAAAGAAAGAGTTTGCATACAGATAGAGGAGAAGAAATGAAGAATGAGCTGCAGTGGTTATGATTTGCCAGATAGAGGAGATAGAGGAGAAGAAATGAAGAATGAGCTGCAGCGATCCATGGTGGTGGATAAAATCAAGTGACAGCGGATACAACAAGGTTCTGATGAGGTACGTATAAAATCAGGTGGCAGTGCTAATTCATTCATTTGATTCGTTCACCAGGAAACTTATTAGTGTAAGAAAAATAGGAATGCTGCTTTGCTGAATGAGGAGTAGAGCACACTGTAGGTACTGCAACCAATGTATATACTAGTAATAAACTAAGGGGGGTCAGCACACAATCACAATCCTAATGTGCACTAGATTAGATTAGATTAGATTAGATTAGATTGGAGATGGAACATGGTAGGATTGTAGGTAGGTAGGTGAAGATGTTGAGCGAGGAAACAATCCATCCATCCATCCATACAAGCAAAGCAAGAGAAGAAAACAAGTGGAATGAAGATGAAACGTACCTACAATGCGAGGGAGGTCGCCGCCTCCTACGCCGTACCGTTGAGGAGGAAGCCTTCTTCCTTGCTTCCTCCTCTCCTCTCCTCTGCTCTTATATATGCGGTGCGGTCGTATGTAGCATAGGCCAATGATGAATGAGTGGGGTGGCAAGGGAGGTCGCCTTCTTCCTTGCTTCCTTCCTTCCTTACAGATGAGATGACCTCCCTCGCCACCGTCTCGAGGAGGAGGAGGAGGAAGAAGAAGAAGGAGGAGGAACAAAATCTTTTCTTGTTACCAAATTTATTATTTATATATTACGCTACCTTTGTTTCAACTAAAACACTTTAATTTTTCAAGTGAGGGAGGGCGGGAGTATTATTAAAGCAGCAGCGACTGCTCCAGTCTCCATCCATGGATCCATCTGCACATGCACATGCACATGCCCAAAACAAAACAAAAATAATAAAGCAGAGCAGAGAGCAGAGGGGCTCACTTCCACGTGGCGCCCATGTGACCACCTGCCAGCCCAGGCCCACCCTCTTCTCTTCTTTCTTCACGTGTGGATGTCCCTATACACCTCTTCACATTTCTTTCACACGCTTACCAAGAGCATCTACAGCCACGGACATCAAATCCGGTCCCTCAAATGCGTCCGCAGGCGTTGACCGGTTACACTTATGCTCTGTGACATGCATCCGATTACCTCATGTTTCACCCCATATATCTAGACAAAACTCACTCGTGCCGAACGAACGAGAGGGAAGGATTGGATGGGCAGGGTTTGGTGCCGGCGGTCAGCTTAAGTAGCCGGGCTACGTCACTACGCGGCATCATCGGTCCGGTCCGACGGAGGAGGAGACCAACTTCAGACCATCGGGTACATCGGCCAGGGCGTTTGAGGAGGAAACACTTTACCGGAGGCCGCTCGAAGCTCGAAGCTCAGGTTTCAGACCGTCTGCCCGGGCGTTTGAGGGGTGTCTAAGGCGCCTGGTTATAGCTAGATGCTACCTCTAACCATATATTTCCTGCTCCAGTATTCATACATGCGCTGGACACCTACTAATCATACAACTCCCCAACTGATACAAGTACTAGAAAAGTAGTACTAATTGTATAGCTGGTAGCCACCTTTTGCATTTGCATTTGCATTTGCATTTGCATTTGCATGCATCCAACCTTACCCACGGTCGAGTAGAATAGAATATATTCCCTCTGTCTCTATGTCTCTTCCTACGTACGTAGGACTAGTTGTATAACACATCAGGGAAGAAAAAGGATCAAGGAAACTTACTTTGGACGACCGATCGATGCCACTGCGTACCTATTATGACCTCAACTGCGGGTAAAATATCTTATTAGGGCAGCAGTTTGAGAAAAATAGCTAGCATGTCCCATATGTCATCCACTAAAGAGAGAAAAAAACACCTAGTCGCTTTACCCGGCTATCGCAGCTGCTATCCTCCACCCAAAATCCCCTTCCCCTACCCATGTGTGTGATCTTGTTTAAATGTGTTGACCTTTGTTTTGTGAATCCATGATTTTGTCTCTCATTTTGTTGATCTTATTAGTAGGGGTTCCAGAAGCACCTTGAAAACAAAAATCTGTCCTCTTTTTGTCTTGTAATGGAAAAAAGAAGAAGAAATGGATGTGAATGTTGCTCTAAAAAATTCAATTACAAGCTAATAATCTCTGAATGTAATAGGGCATTGTTTAGTGCCATCTAATTCATGCTTAATTATTTCTATCCATTTCTGAAAATTAATATCATTGTTTTTATTCAATCGTAAAATAAATTATGATATATATGTGCTGAAAAAGTATACATGCTGAAATATTGTGTTTATGCGGAAATGTTGAAAAATACACGGTGAAGTGTGAATTGAGTAAGATGATCGAGATGGATATTGTTACCAGAGGTATTACCTGAACCTTGCCGAGTACGGGTATGAGAATAGCTTGAAACCCAACGTGCGGGTACATGTATAAGTTTGAGCGAAAAATATTGAGACATTATAGGTTTACGCAAAAAAATATTGAGACGGTACGGGTTTGGGCGACCATTACTCACACCCGAACCCGGCGAGTGCCATGTATCTCCCCTTTCCTTTGATCTGATGCAACTACTAGGATACAACACATGCACTACTTTGCTTTTAGTTTCTTTCTTTACTTTACCCGCTGGGTGGCATGCCATGCCAACCAACTTTGTAACAGGAAAAGAAAAACAATCAATCATTCATACTGCATATTGGGAGTGTACACACACATAGATGTAATCTGACCTTTTTGGCTTTTGTGAACCCTTTTCTTCTTAGTTATCAACAAGATTTAGGTAACATATAGATGGATCGATGGATAGCGGTCTATCTTTTTCAGGCGCTTGGCCGAAAGATGCATCATTCAAGGATACAACTGAGTGTCTACTGCAACAAGTTTTGCCCGGCTCCGGCGAGGGAGGGCCGATGATAGTGGCGCACCGGACCGGTCGCCACCTATATGTGGTACGTAAGTAGGAAATTCACATGTAGAGCTAGAATAGAATATATTCGCTGCCTACCTTCGTTGCTGCAATCTGTAACAGCACAAAGACACAAAGAACCTTTGCTTTGATCAACCCACTCTATATAGCTAGGTAAGGTATATTTCCCCTGCCTTTTCCATGCAACTACACCCCACCATACACCTGCACTATTTTACTTTGCTTTGTTTATATGACTACTGGTTGCCAACTACCTGAACATAACTAATCAACTAACCACTCACTTTTCTTTTCACAAAAAAACTAACTACTCAATTTTAATTGCCTCACGAGTAAACAAAACTAAACCAATCACCATGCGCACGTGCATGAATAATGGTACATATACAATCTGACTTTCTTTCATTTCATAGAAAATCTTACCAACAAGCTACATAGTCCGGTAGCGGTATATCTTTTGCATGCAGGCGATCGAGCTAATAAAGCAAAGCTAGAACAATTTGCTAGCACTAAGAGTACCCTTCACAGCATATGATGATATGAACATATGGCTGTCATCTGTGACAAGACAATTCGCTCCCTCGAACAAATTCTTTTTTGTTTGTCTAGCTACTTTGTTTATTAATTTATCAAAGCAGCAACTGCTTGATCGATCCATCTGAACATGACAAAAACAAAACAAAAATAATAAAGCAGAGAAGTGGTGCCATGTGACCACCAGGTACTAGCTAGGAGCAATATATACGTATCCAAGTGAGTGATGAGTTCGTAGCTCCAACATACACCAACAATACATGTTTCCTGCTGCAATTGATCTTCTCCCACCGACGAATGTATGTACATGCGTCCAGACCTAGTACATACATACACAACTCAATCAACTGAGATACAAGTACAAAAGTAACTGACTTGTACTAGTAACTGGGCTCCTTTTGAACCCACGATCGACCCGACCTGAGTAGAACATATTCCATGTGCATTTCTGTCTGTTCCTAGTAGTTGTACAACAGATGAGGGAAAAGAAAAGGATCAATGAAGCTTTGGACGACCGATCGGCCTGATACAACCCACTACGACGCAACACCCATGCACTACTTTACTTTACTTCCTTTTTTTTCCTTTGAGAATTTTGTTTACTTTACTTTACCGGCTGGGTGCCATCTGCCAACCAACTTTGCAACATGAAAATTAGAAAACCAATCAATCGTTCATTCATACTGCATATTGGGAGTGTACACATTTATATATAATCTGACTTGCATGACTTTTGTGAGCCCTTTTCTTCTTATGAACAAGATTTGTGCAACGTATGGATGGATGGATAGTGGTCTATCCTTTTCAGGCGCTCGGCAGAAAGATGCATCTTGCATGGGCGGATCCATACATGTACAGACGACCGCTAGCTAAGCTTAATCCCCAATTGCCAAAAGGAAAAGAGAAGAAGAAGAAGAAAGGCTAAAGCTAAAATGCATGCTGCGCTAGCTAAAGTACCTAGTGCCTAACTCTCTTTCCCTATCTCATGGTAACACCACCTTTCACAAGAGGAAGACATGGACACTTGCAGCTTGCAACCAGGGGAGGGCGGCCTAGGTTGTCCTCGACGCACCCTGGTCGGTTGTTTGACATAGGTCGACAGAGACCTCGTGCATCGGCCACGGTGAGGGCTCTTGGTTGCTCCTCCGTGTTGAAGTCAGAGTCGCTTTGCTCGAGACAAGTGATGACATTGACAGTTGCTCTTGAGAGAGTCAGTGTCGGTGCTATGTTTTGTGGGCGTGTTGTACCAATTTTCGTTCGGTTTTCCACCAATAAATCATGCAATTATCTCCTTAACTACTATTATTAATAGATAATAGATTGAGGTTCCAATTTCAAATCGGAAGCCTCTACGAGGTACGTACAAGTACAGCGCTAGCTTGAGCATCAAAGGTGACGTACACGCATGCACGAGCACGATCGATTGATTTCCTGTAGTACGTATCTAGCAAATTCACATGTAGTAGTAGAATATATTCCCTCCACTGCTCCAGTCTCTAGGTCTAGGTAAAAGAAAGAAAGAAACAAGGAACCTTCGCTTTCATCAACCCACATAGTGTGGTACTATCTTTTGCATGCAGGCGGTCGAGCTAATAAATATAAAGCTAACCAGAAGGAATACTAGCATACGTGCACATATACAATGAAAATAAAATAAATCAACCACCAATCACCGCGTACGTGCATAATCATTGCGCATATACTATTTGACTTTCTTTCTTTTAAAAATGAACAAAAATCTTATCGACAAAGCTAGATACTACTATATAGATGATAGATAGTGCGATGTGTATAGTGATATAAGCATATATACCTTTGCTTGGAGGCGGTGGAGCTAATAAAGCTAACCAGAAGAATACTAGCGCTAACTATATAGCTAACCAAAGTATAGATACTCTATGTCGATCGTATGATGACACGGATCCTTCGTCTTTCTTCTTACTTTCCAGATCGTCTAGCTAACGTCCTCATTAGATAGGTATATTTCTCCGCGATCGCTTTCTTGCCTTTTGAGTTGCATGTAACTGCGACTTAACAGTGCGCTTTATATACTTTAATGCCAGCTAGCATATAAATAGCCCATCAATCTTTTGACCATGCACAATACATACATTTTCTTCTCCGAAAAGGAGGTTGAGACCCCTGACGTCCCTATAGAAAAGGTACACGCAGCCATTTTTGTTAAATTATACAACAAAGTCCGACAAAAAGAGCACATCGATTAACCCGAAGCCACCTTCCATTGACAGCTGTCCCTACCCTACAAGCTTAATGGTGGGGGTGGTCATGATCTGGGCCATGTGTGGATGTGCCCTACAAGCATGTAAATTATGCACAATGCATACGTGTTGTATGACCTGCCTTTTATTTTGTTATCAACAAGATTGATTGACATTTCAGTCCAAAACATAAAAAAGAAAAGATGGATTGACACTTGATGGTGTATCTTTTCAGGCGCGCTAAAGGTAGCTAAGGGCATCTCCAAGGGGATCCACATTACGCCCCTATTTGTCCGGACTGAATTTGTCATCAAGCTGGTTCCCCATTTCGGTTCGGATAGTCTAAAATCCCCTACTTTACTTTCTTTTTTCCTTTGGGAATTTATTTTACTTTACCAGGTGTCGTGCCATGCCAACGAACTTTGCAACCAAAAAATAATCAATTTAATAATTCATACCGCATATATAATCTGACTTGCATGACCTTTGTGAATCCTTTTCTTCTCATCAACAAGATTTAGGTAACATACATTATACATGTTGGGACCGATAGTGGTCTATCTTTTTTTCTTTTCAGGCGCTGAGCCGAAAGATGCATCATGCATGGACGGATTCATACAAGTAGGCACGCACGCACGCACGCTTAATCCCTAAGTGCAAACACGAAAGGAAAATAAGAAGAAAGCCTAAATCTAAAGTGCATGCTGCACTAGCTAAAGTACCAGGTAGTACCTACTCCCTCCGTTCCAAAATAGATGACTCAATTTTATATTAACTTTAGTACAAAATTAGTACAAAGTTGAGTCATATATTTTGAAACGGAGGGAGTATATGTCCTATCTCTCTTTCGATCGATAGTTCAAATTTCTTTCCTTTCCTAGATACTACTACCTAACTCACATATCACATATATCTACATATGCACGCCTCTTGGTTGTTACCCTATACTCTCCTTCCGTATCAAAATATAAGACACATTTTTTGACAATGTCATAGTGTTTAAAAACGTCTTATATTTTGACACAGAGGGAGTACTTATTATCATTTAGGTCTTAACATCAAACCTTAATGTCAAAACTACAACACCTTTGGAGAGAAGGACTTGGACACTTATAGCTCGCGCGCAGTCTCGTGCGTCGACCACGGTGAGGGCTCTCTTGGTTGGTTGTTCTCGGTTCTCGGAGTCACCTTCTCACCTGTCCTAAGGGCATCTCCAGCCGTTGGCCCCCCAGGGGGCGTCTAAAAGCGCCGCCTGGGGGGTGAGCCGGCACAAAAAATGGCCCTGGGGCGAGTCGGTCCTCAGCCGTCGGCCCACAGGGCCGCCCCCATGCGCGTATTAAAAAAAAAAGAAGGGCCGTTCGGCGAAGTTATGATAAAAAGTAGTTAAATTTCGGCTAAACATGGCAAATTTCGGCGAAATTCGCGCATTTTCATTACATTAACCTAATCTAAAAAAGAAAGGGGCTGAAGTCGTCGCCGCCATCGTCGTCGTCGGCCTTCTCCTCCTTGACGCGGGCGCCCCTGCTGGACCCGGCGTTGCCATGGCGGACTGGCGGCGGCGCGTCGTCGTCGTCGTTGTCGCTGTCGCATAGGACGACGACCCCGTCTTCATCGCGGCCGTGTCGGCGCTCCTCGAAGCGGCGCAGGGCGGCACGCTGGCGCTCCTTCACCTTCTGCCGGCGCGCCTTCTCCATCGCAATGGAGTCCTGGCGCGCCCATTCTAGGGCCGCGTCGTCGTCGTCGAACTCCGCCTTCACCGGCGCCAGCCCCGGCTCCGTCTTCACCGGCGCCAGCCCCGGCTCCGTCTTTGGCTTGACGAAGCGCGGAGGAGCCGACGAGGAGGAGGCGCCGGCCGCCCTCGTTGATGACGATGCCGGCGCTGCGAGTGCGCCGGCCGAGCGGCGACTCCGCCGCGGGCTCGGCCTTGACGCCGAGCAGGGCCGGAGTGCCGGAGGAGTGCGATGAGGATCGGGAGGAGGAAGAGGAGGAGGAGGACCCGAACCTCCTTGGCGCCCATGGCCCGACGCGTCGGTGCTGCGCCGGGGGGTACGCCAACGGCGGGTCGTTGCCGCCCTCGAGGTACGTGAGCACGCCCTCGAGTGTGCGGCCGGGGACGCCCCACCAGAGGTGGCGCCCCTCGTTGTTCTGCCGGCCGCCGACCACCGGCGCGCCGTTGGTGGACGCCAATCGCTGTTGCTGGCGGAGCTCGAAATACGCCGCCCAGGCCGCGTGGTTGTCGGCGGCATACTGGGGGAGGGCGAGTTGGGCGTTGGTGAGGGACGCGCGCACGATCTCGACCTCCTCGGCGAAGTACTTCGGCTTCGCCACGGCGTCGGGCAACGGGGGAATGGGCACTCCCCCGGCGCTGAGTCTCCACCCCGTTGGCCCGGCGCGCATGTCCGACGGCGCCGAGATGTTCGCCTGGAACAGGAGCCAGGACTCCTGTTCGCGGAGCGAACGGCGGCCGAAGCCGTTGGCCGCCGCCTCGTCTCCGGGGAAGCGTTCTGCCATGGCAACGGCGGGGCTGGGCGGGCTCGGGAGAGGTAGAGGGAGGGGCTGGGCGGCGGCGCTCGGGAGAGGCAGGGAGAGGGAGGGGCTGGACGGCGGCGAGGGGCGGGACTGGTGTGGGCACAGGCGAGTGGAGGCCGCCGGCTTTTATAGTCGGGCCGCGCCCGTGTGTACGCGTGCGAGGGAGGGGAGGCGTCGGCGCGCCGTCCCGTGAACCGCCGCCCGTGAGGAATAAATGGCAAGGCTGCCGCCGGTCAGCCTTGCCATTGATTCCCCGCGGGAACCGAGGCCGTTGGGGGAAGACGAGGCGCCGAGTCGCTGACGCGGCTGGCCCGCGTCTTTTTCGCGCCAAAACAGCTTGCCCCGGCGCCCCCGGGCGCCCCCCAGCGCGTCGGGTTCAGGTTGGGTCCGCCGGCGCTGTTTTTGGTCCAAGCCGGCGAAAATCGGGCTCCTGAGGGCGCGACTGGGCCGTTTTTATCGCCTGGGGAGGCCTTCCTGGGGCGCGGCTGGAGATGCCCTAAGGGCTCCAAATTCAAATCGTAAGTAGGACTATGTACGTACAAGTACAACACTAGCTTGAGTACCAAAAGTCACATACACACATGCACGAGCACGAGCACGATCGATTGCCACACACTCTACTTGATTTGATGTAGTACTGTACGTAGCTAGCAAATTCACGTGTAGAATATATATATTCCCTACCTCTGCAGTCTGTAACGGAAAGAAGGAACCTTCGCTTTGATCAAGCCATGCATATAGCTATAGCAAAATGTAGGTTTATTTCTCCTCCCTTTTGCATGCAACTACACCCCACCATACACCTACACTTGTTTACTTTTACTTTACTTTATATTGGTTGCCAACTACAAGCACACAACTTATATTAACCGATCGATATTTGTATTGCCTCGCAAGAAACAAAGCTAACCAATCACCATGCATGCATGCGTACGTACGTGCATAATAACGGTACATATATAATCTGAGACTCACTTTCTTTTACTAGGAAAAGCTGATCAAAAAGGTAGATAGTCCGATAGTGGTATATCTTTTGCACGCAGGTGATCGGAGCTAATAAAGCTAGCCAAAAGAATACTTGTACTAACTAATTAACCAAAGTATATATATACCATATGTCGTGCCATATGATGGGTGCTAGCAACCCAGTTAAGCTACACAAAAGCTATATGTAAGTTGCCTAGATTTGCAATTTTTGAGTAGGTCAATTTTGTGGAAGGAACAACAGTTAAAGGAGGAAAAATGTTGGAGGAAGTAGAAAGAAGGACGGCCGTTAGATCTTAATCTAATGGTCGACAAAATCAACTTATCCAAAATAAATTTTCAGGCGGATCACGTATAACCTGAGTCACATTATTGTTAATTTGTTTGGTTTGGGCCACCTAACAAGCTAGCCAGAACTGAGAGTCTGAGAGAGTGAGCACTCGCTTAATTGTAGTCGTCTGGCTTTAACCTCGTCGATCTTGGTGGTGATTGGGGAGCTCGCAAGGTTCTGTCCCCAGTCCCCATCGGGTTTCCATGGGCGACAAATTGAATCTTTGTGCTTCTAGTCGGCGATTCAATGAGGTTTGGTCCTCTACAGATCGTTGCAGTTGCAGGTAAATTAGTGGTCGAAATTTGTTGATGACGTCCATAGTAAGAACGAGCTATGGTGGAGTGATCTCGACGAGTTCAGCTGTGGTTTTGGGTTTTTGCCTAGAATATCCCCTTAATTTGTTTACGGTTCTTTCTATATCTGCTGGTTCAGTTACCGCATCATCACATTTTATCCAGTATCGTCTTGATCAAACATATCTACTGTACTACAATGCACAAACATACATTTGCTACATATATAATGTAATTCGTTCACGCATTGATTCCAAACAATATTTTTTGTTGTTGCAAATCAACTAAAGTTTCAGCCCCACCCGACCGGACGGCTCCGGTCACCGTTACTTAGGGGGTGTTTGGTTCAGAAGTCCTACGACTTTTTCTAGTTCCAGGGACTAATCAAAAAAGACTCTCCGGTAAAGTCTTTTTCTAGTCCCTGTAGAAAAAGCCCCTCCCGTTTGGTTTCTAGGGACTTTTTAGGGACTTTTTCTAATCTCTGGGACTAAAAAGTCCCTGAACCAAACACCCCCTTAGTACTCCATCGGTTCACAAATATATGTCACACTTGACGTTCACAGTCCCCAATGCACAATTTAACTATTTTTTTTACATATAAGATGCCTCCGCCTATGTCTTCTAGGCATAGCCGGTCCCAAGCCCGGGTAAAGGAGGAGGGTTGTGATAGGCTTGGCGAGCCAACGTAAAAACTAGCCAGTCCCATAGGTATGAAACCCATTTGAGCGAGAATAGTACTAGGATGGGTGACCTCCTAGGAAGTCCTCGTGAAAGTGTTTCATATCTAAGGGTTGTGATAGGCTTGGCGAGCCAACGTAAAAACTAGCCAGTCTTTTGGGTATGAAACCCATTTGGGCGAGAGTAGTACTAGGATGGGTGACCTCCTGGGAAGTCCTCGTGAAAGGGTTTCATATCTAGCCTACCCCAACTTGTTTGGGATAAAAGGTTTCGTAAGTAAGTACAAGTACGATACAAGAATAATTTTAAAGACAAGTAGAACAATATCATTCTGACATTTCATCACCAAAAAAAAAAACTTTTACATCCTGAATCCATATATTCATAAATAGTAGTGATCAAAGTTCTAAAACATTGGCTGCATGTAAACCTATGTGCCTTATATTATGAAACAGAGGGAGGCAGAAGTACGTAGCTAGCAAAATCACATGTAGAATATATTCCTACCATTGCTCCGAAATCTGTAAGCAACAGAGAAAAAAGAAAGAAAGAAAGAAAGACAGAACCTTCGCTTTGATCAACATATATATCTCTCCTTTTGCATGCAACTGCACCCCACCATACGCGACACTACTTTTACTTTACTTTATACTGGTTTCCAACTAGGAGCACATAACTAATCAACCAATCAATATCTTAATCGCCCCGCAATGTAAAAAACCAAATCAATCACCAATCACCGTGTACGTGCATAATAATTGTATATATACAACTTGACTCTCTTTCTTTTTAAAAATGAACAAAAATCCTATAAACAAAGCTAGATACTACTGTATGTAGATAGTGTGATGTGTACAGTAGTACTCCCTCCGTCCAAAATAAGTGACTCAAGGGAGTATATCTTTTGCTTGGAGGCGGTGGAGCTAATAAAGCTAACCAGAAGAATACTAGAGCTAACTATATATAGCTAACCAAAGCATAGATACTATATGTCGATCGTATGATGACACGGACCCTTCGTCTTTCTTCTTCTTTCCAGATCGACTAGCTAACGGCCTCGACCGCTTTATTGCCTTTTGAGTTGCATGCCAGCTAGCATATAGGCGAAGTATCCTGTGAAAATGGGCAACCAGTGAAAATCTGAAAATTACATCATGGGCCATCAGATTGAGAAGAAATGACACTGATTGGAGGTGGGATTGTAACCATGCATCCACTTAAACCCATATTAGCATATAACCCCCTACTTTTACCCACCATCATTAGGTCCTTCAACCACGATCACGATCTTCTTGCCGTGGTGGAGATTTGCCCTACAGCCAGCGGCCACGAAGCACCCTACGCCGGCCCTAAACCCTCTCCCTACACCGGCCATGAAGCACCCTCCGTCGGCCCTAAACCCTCTAGCTTCACCGGCTGCATCATTGCCTCTCGTAACCTTCTCCGACGAGTCATCGTTCTTTTTGGTCAAAATGCGACCAAATTTATTCTTTCCGGGCATGTCAGTGCCAAAGGGGACGCAATGTTGTTCCAGGATGGAGTCCTGTCGTGGTAGAGGTTTGGCCGGAACAAGTTGTATTGTCCCTGGTGCCGGCAAGATTTGTTCTGCTCAAGAGCAGTTTGGACCCAATTGCTTTTTTCTTTTTCTCAGACGGGTCCCTCTTTGGAATTTTTAGTAACATGTGCGTAGGTTTTTCTTAGGGTCTCTTTTGTAAGATGTATTGCCACACCGCTTTTATTTAATACAGTTTTTAGTTTATTTTCTAATTTCCCACTCTTGTTCAGGAAAAAAAATGTTTGCATCTCATATTCTCATATGTTTTTAGTTAATGCAAAAATCCTACTGGAACCCAGAAAATTGTGGGGAGATAAGATTGTAGTATCAAACACCTTTGCTTTGTTGACAAGATCCCAAGGCAATGTTAACAAACAAATTGGCGAAACAGCATTGACCAGCAGATGAGCAGAAGCTAGCCATCCCATCAATCCATTTGTACCTGACTAATCCATTGAACTAACTAGCGATTGATTTGATTTGATTTGATTTGATTAATCACCACTCTCTCTACCAGAGCAGGCTACCAGAGAGAGACGCAAAACACTAATGCTTCGATACCTTCCTTCCTATGCAGTGTTTGAGCTATGGCTGACTACCCTACTCTGTCCGATCTACCCTACTCTTTTCTTCCCTAACTACACTACTTTACTGATATTTGTACTAAAGTTGAGACATTTATTTACTTACTATTTACTCCCTCCGTTCCGAAATACATGACGCTGGGGATTTTTCCCGACCAGGTGAAAAAGCAGCGAAATGACCAGGTTACCCTTCAATTTTGAATTCTCTCCTCGATCTCCACCCAGGTCGTCTTCCAGATCCGCCCGCCTCCATCGCCCCCCACCTCTGGATCCTCCACCTCCATCGCCTCCCATCTCACCCAGCAGATCCCCTCCCATCCTCCCCGTCTTCCTGGGCCAGCAGATCCCCCTCCTCGTCCTGGGCCAGCAAATCCCCACCTCGTCATCCCAAGGCCAGCGCCCTGCTGCAGATTGCCGTCACCCTCCCAGGGCCTCGCCAGCTCCACCTCCAGGTACTGCAGATCGCCGCCGGCTTCAGGTCCTGGTCGTTCAACAGGTCCAAAAACGGGCAATTCAGTTGCATGGTGTTGAGGGTTGTGGCAACAGAATTTAGCATGACAAAAATCAGTACTGGAGCATGATGTTGCATGATGTTGGAGTAGTTGCATGATGCTGGAGCATTCAAAAATCAGTGCTGCACTGGAGTAAAAGTGCAGTACTACTGAAACAGTTGCATGATGTTGGAGTGTCATTAACAGAATAGCATGATGTTGGAATACAATTGCATGATGAAGTACTACAGGGGCAGAATCACTTTTACAACATCATGCAACATCATTTTCATGACAGTACTAGAATTGCATGATGTTGGAGTACTACAGAGCTTGATGTTGCATAAACTTATACTGCGGCAGTACCTGAACAGGCTCCAGGTCCAGAAGGTGCAGCTCCAGGCTCCATTGCACCAACTTCAGAATAGGCAGTACCTGAAAAAGGAAATATACATAGTCAGGGCAGAGGCATGGATTTTGATCTCAATTGCACTCCAGCCGAAGAAGAAGACATACTCCAAGATGATATGAACATGGAAGAGGAAGAGGGCATCGATCCCGGGCAAGATGTAGTTGGTGAGCTCCAGTACTCCTGCCATTAACAATCAATAGTTCATTTGTACCCGTATAATGGAGTAGCAAGCAAGTGTTGAGCAATTAAAAAATGCATTTGGTATAAACAATGTTCAACAACAAAGTTTGGTATTAACAAATTCATTTGGTACTCTGCAAGTGTTAATAATCATCTGCAAGTGTTATACTCCAAGTTAGATCATGAAACAGTAGTGAACTACTCCAAGTTAACTGAAACAACAATAGTAACAACAATAGTAACAACAATAGTAATACTACTCCAGTTTCTGAAAATGAACAGTTCATTTAGCAACTTTAGATCAAACTGAATACTCCAGGAAAAATATGATAAAGTAGTGACCAATTTGCATGATCAAGTTTAGATCATACTCCAGGAAAAAAATGATCAAGTAGTGATCAAACTGAATAATCCATGAAAAACATGATCAAGTTTAGATCAAACTGAATACTCTAGTTTCTGAAAATGAACAGTAAGAGTAGCTCATTTAGCAAGTTTCTGAAAATGAACAGTAACTCTAGTTTCTGAAAATGAACAGTAGCTCATTTATCATTTCATCAATTTATCATTTGAGCATTTCATCATTTGATCATTTCTTGTTGTTTTTCATTTGATCATTTGAGCATGGACTAATATTTTTTTCATTGTTTTGTTTCTTGTTGCAGTTGTTGATCAAGGAGTTAGAAAAAAGAAAACCCTCACTAACGAGCAAAAGTATGCTGCTTATGTGGCATTGCATTCAGTGTGCATGAGCAGAGGTGGAAAATTCAAAAGAAATGATAAGAAAGACCTTGCACAATTTTTTAAGGTAGAAGTGAGGAGTATACAGAGAGTTTGGCAGAAGGCGATGGAGCAAATTTCAGAAGGTGTAGAGGTGGATGTTTCCAATCAGAGAAAAGGAAACTCTGGAAGAAAGCCAAAGGACATCAATTTAGAGCAAATCCCTACCATCCCACTAAACAAGAGGTCCACTATCAGATCTCTAGCTTGGCAATTGGGATGTAGCCCTACCACACTGCATAGAAAGTTCAAGCTAAATTTGATAAAAAGGCACACAAACTGTGTGAAGCCAACTCTAAAGGAAAAGAATATGAAGGATAGGATGGAATTTTGTATGTCAATGCTTGACGAGACAACGATAGAAACTTCAAGGCCTAAATTCAATATGATGCATAATGTTGTGCACATTGATGAGAAGTGGTTCAATATGACGAAGAAAAATAAGACCTACTATCTGCTGGATGGGGAGGAGGAGCCTACGAGGCCTATACATGGCAACTGCATTGGCAAGGTGATGTTCTTAATGGCCGTTGCTAGGCCAAGGTGGGATCGTGAAGGAAACATGACCTTCTTTGGGAAAATCGGTATCTGGCCATTTGTGAAAGAAGTTCCTGCTCAGAGGAGAAGTGATAACAGGCCCAGAGGTACAATAGAGACAAAGTCAATAAAGGTCGACAGAAAAGTGATGAGGGAGTTCCTGATAGAGAAGGTCTTGCCAGCAATACAAGCAATTTGGCCTGAAAGTGATGCTGGACAGACCATCTATATTCAGCAGGATAATGCTAAGCCCCATATCTTGCCAAATGACCCAGAATTTCTAGTAGCTGTCGCAAAAACTGGACTTGACATCAGAATAATACAGCAGCCCGCCAACAGTCCTGATTTGAATGTGCTTGACCTTGGGTTGGTGTTGCCAAAGACCTGAGGATGCTTGTTGCCAAGAGACTTGAGATGCTTGTTGCCAAGAGACTTGAGATGCTTGTTGCCAAGAGACTTGAGATGCTTGTTGCCAAGAGACTTGAGATGCTTGTTGCCAAGAGACTTGAGATGCTTGTTGTCAAGAGACCTGAGATGCTGTTGCCAATAGACCTGAGGATGCTTGTTGTCAAGAGACTTGAGATGCTTGTTGCCAAGAGACTTGAGATGCTTGTTGTCAAGAGACTTGAGATGCTTGTTGTCAAGAGACCTGAGATGCTGTTGCCAAGAGACCTGAGGATGCTTGTTGTCAAGAGACTTGAGATGCTTGTTGCCAAGAGACTTGAGATGCTTGTTGTCAAGAGACTTGAGATGCTTGTTGCCTAGAGACTTGAGATGCGTGTTGTCAACAGACCTGAGATGAGGCTTGTGGAGTATGCTTGTTGCATCCTTGTGATTATTTGTGTGGAGTATGATTATAATCCATATTTGAGTATGTTTGCAAAGGCTTGTGCGGAGTGGAGTTTTTTACTCCATTTGTATGATCATTTTTACTCCATATGTTTGCATCGGCTTGTGTGGAGCGAATTCTCTTATTTTCTTAGGAGGAAAGGTCTAGGAGAGGAAAGGAGTGGAATAGAAGAGGAGAGGATTAATTTAGATTTAATTAGCAGAAAAGGTTTAATTTAGATTTAATTAACTAAGAAGCTTTAATTTAAGTTTGATTAACTAAAAAGGTTTATTTTAGATTTAATTAACAGAAAAGGTTTTAATTTACAGTTAATTTCCAGATAAGAGAAGAGAAGAGAGGAGAGATAAGAAGAGAGTAAGTAACTGGATTAAGCTATTGGAGTAAGTAACTCCATGGAGTACTAATGTCCAGGAGTACTCCAATGATTTATTAATAAACAAGACAGTACTAATGTCCAGGAGTACTCCAATTCAAGAAAAGAAAGGAGAAGAGAAGAGATCCAAGAACTTCTCCTACTGGAATTGTCACTGGGTAATACTACTGCTGTCCTACACAATACTCCTACTCCAAGAACTACTCCTATTGCCAAGTACTGAAGAGAAGAGAAGAGAAGAGAGGAGAGGAGAAGAGCAATATACACTAAATTACCCCACTAAACAGCATAAGGTTTCATTTAATTAGTTTAATTAACAGAAAAAGGTTTAAGTTAGTTTAATTAATAGAAAAAGGTTTCAGTTAATTTAATTAAAGAAACTGAAAGTTTTGAGTTAATTTAAATTAACTGAAAAGAGAAGAGAAGATCTACACTACTCCAAATCTTGAACTCACTTTTTTTATTTGAGAAGAGAAGAGCAGAGCAAGCACTGCTACTGCTCCAAGCTAATCTGACTGCAAACCAGAAACTCCAAATCTGATTATTTAGGTACTCCAAATACTGGATCTGTTTGCTACTCCAAATTTTGCAACCACTACTCGAAAACAATACTTAAACTACAGAAACTATAGCAGAACAATTGCAATTTTGAAGTAAAGCTTCAGTTAATTTTAAAGCTTAAATTAAACTTTCAGTTAAAATGGAGAGAAGATGGAGAGAAACTACAGTAAGTACTGTTGGAGTACTCACTAACTACTGTAAGATGAGTATAGTACAGTACTGCTGCAAGAGGAGTACAGTACTCCACTAGCTCATTGCAAATTTAACCAAAACTACAGTAGCACAGATGTTGGTGAGGAAACAACAGTACTATTGCAAGAGGAGTAGTAAAATCAGTCCTACTCTTAACCCTATTAAGCTCACGGATGTTGGTGCACAGTAGAAAGAGCCTCACTTAATTCCAAACAAGACTCCAAAACATGCAATTCCACATCGGACACGCAGATGATACTCCTCTGAATGAATGACTGAAGCAGCAGGCGTCGGGCACCACGAGCACGACGTCAGCGTCGGGCACCACAAGCACCACTGTCAGCGTCACCCTGCAAGCACAATAGAGGATTGGAACTCTGAATCGAACGACAACTGAAGCAAAATAATCGACCATCGACAGTAAACCTCTGAAGAAATGTTGAAATGCTGCTGCTGCTTGGTTGATTACAGAGAGCTCGGTAGGCAATTAAGGCCTCACATCTGACATTAGCATCCGTAACATTTGCTAGCACTACTCCTAGCAGTACACTAAGATCACAGAAATCTCCATTTGCTAGCACTACTCCTAGCATCTGACATTAAGTTTTCACGGAGAAGAGACAGGAAGAGGAAGAGAGAGCAATACCTCAAGGAGTCATCATCCATGGACGCACAGCCGGGCCACCGCGTCCATCCTCTCGCCACCTAACGCAACAGCTGCTCCTCAAGGAGTCGCTCATGGAGGCCGCACGCGAGGAGGACGGCGGCGGCCACGGCGACGACAAGCTGCCGCAGGTGGTGTTCGACCGCATCCTTCGGCGTCAGGTGGTGTACGACGCGCTCAAGCACGGGGGCAGGGCGGAGGTGCCATCGTGGGTCCAGCTGCTCACCATCCTCCTCTCCTTCGGCACATCGGCGCTCGGCACCGCCTACTGCTCCTTGTCACCGCCGCACAGATGCAGCAGCTCCCCACAGCCGCACAGATCCGGCAGCTTCTCACCGCCACAGATCCTCTTCCCGCAGCTCCTCCTACTCCAGCAGCTCCTCCGGCGGTAAAAATCGAATCTTGGGACAACTAAGCAGGGATGACGCGAAAGATGACGCGAGAGAAAGAGGGCAGCGGCGACGCGGTTAAGGGAGATGTAGCGACGCAGGCGAGGGAGATGCGGCTGCTACGCGGGCGAGGGAGATGCGCGGCGAGGCGGGCGAGGGAGATGCGGCGGCGCCACGGGGGAGGGAGATGCGGTGGGAGAGAGGCAGAGAGCGATACGGGCGAGGGAGACGGAGAGAGTGAGAGAGAGGGACTGAGAGCGATGCGGTCGAGGGTAAAATCGGAAAACGCGTATATTTCGTAGCTTTACGAAATTTCAACGTGCAAACGTAAAACGTCATGTATTTCGGAACGGAGGGAGTACATATGAAAGAAGTACTACGTACGTACACACCTGTTGTATACCATGGTGGATGATATATAAGATTTGAGTGCTTTCCTAGAAAAAAAGTAGACTATTACAGTTCACAACGTTTGAACATATGAAAAATCAGTCGTATAGTTAGTTCGAAAGAAAAAGTCGTATATGAACTTATTTTAGACAAAATGCCTTCTGCGTTAAATGGAACGAGGTTAGTTTTTAGGGGTGGTGGACCAGGTTAGGCGTCGGGTGAGTTAGGGCAACGAGACCGGCGAGAGTGCAGAGCAGTCGCGAGGGGATCGGGGACGGGAGGCTATCCCGTACTCTCTTATGGGCTATGGTACATATTCTAGGGCATGGCCCACCTTGACCACCCTATAGACACACCACCATCCGTAAGTATCTGACACACAAAAAAAGAAAATCAATAAGTTTTTTTTAGAAGAGAAAATCCATAAGTAGCCAGCCCAGCGGTGCCAATGAGTAGTAATAAATCGAAAGTGCCCCGGCCCTGGGTGCGACATTTTCTATTTGGCGCTTCAGGCCCCTGTTATAGGTCATTTTACAAACGGGCACACACCCTCCTACGATTGGGCTGACCCTTTTTTTCTTCTGATTTTCTAAATCGCAAAAAACTATTAGCGACTCCTGGTTCAAAGTATCCCATAATAACCACCTAGCCACCCTCTTGATGTGCTTAATTAGCTCTTTTTCATTCTTTTCTCGTTTTTCTTTGCTTTTTTTCTTTTTTTTTCTTATTCTTTATTTCACGTTTTTTGAACTGTATATTTGAATTTTTTTTATTCTTTTACCAAATTTCATGGACTTTTTCAATTTCACATTATTTTTTGAAATTCATGATTTTTTTCAAAATCAATGAACATTTTCTCAAATTCATGACTTTTGTAAAACTGTTGAGCTTTCTTGGAAATCAATGATTTTTATTTCAAAATTGATGAACTTCTATCAAAATCGATGAAATTTTCTGAAATTTGTGATTTTTTTCAAATAGTGATTTTTTTCAAATCCTTGAATTTGTTTCCCAAAATCCATGAATTTTTAAAATTTGTGAACTTTTGTTTCAAAATCAATGAACTTTTTTTTTCAAATTTGATGAACTTGTTAACTTCTATAAAGTTGTTTCAAATTTGTAAACTTTTTTTCAAAATCCATGACCATTTTTTAATTCATGTTTTTTTATACTTTGCAAAAAAAATGGATTTTTTTAGAAGTCAACGGGTGACCGGTCAATAGTTGATCGGTTAACTGCGACCAGTCAGCGGCCAACGCAGTGACCAATCAACAACGAATTAGCGAAGGAAGTAGCCAACATGTGGAGCAAGCGAACACGCGTGTTGGGCCGGCCCAAGTGTGTGTGTGGCTGCGTGAGCGCCACTTCTGCGAACGGGCGCCTGAAGCGTCGTATAGGAGCTCCCGAGTGCGAGTGGCGAGTGCTAGCGAGGATTAATTTGTTCACTGGCGCGGGTGCGAGTCGGATGGTGAACCGATTTTGATTTGATATTGCCATCTCTTTCTCTCCAAAATACACGGGTGAACATGGTTTCACGCACACCCATGTGAATAGTAAATTTGAAAACAATACTAAAAAAACTGAAATTTTGGAATATCAATCGTGGTCGACCATTCTACTCAGTATGAAATTTCGTGAAGGAATGACATCGGGGTATTCTGTAGTGAAGAAAATATAATCCAATTTTACTATTCCTTCAACTAGTGTTTTCAAATATAGCACATATTTTGTCTTTTTTGCCCAGAATGGCATGGGTGTCATTTCTTTATGGAACTTCATACTCTAGTAGAATGGTCGGCTAGGTATACTACAAAAAAAAGGTATACTACAAAAAAGATTCAGTTTTTTTTTAAAAAAATATTATTATTCGAATTTACTATTCATAACAGGTACATGTGGATGTATGATTGCATTATGCATGTTAAGAATTGATGATATGGCAGTACTGCTGAGGTGAATAGTCGGAACTCAGGCGCGCAGGGATCTGCTCGACGATCTCGGCACGGCGGATGTTGTCGGGGTGGTGTGTGCGCGCGGCCAGCTTGAACGTCGCAAGATTGGCCCTGGAGCGCGTCCTGGGGTGAAGGCGCTCTATCCAGCAGCTCGTGCCTAGGACGTGCTCGGCGGTGGACAGGTGCCAGGCCTGCGCCGGAACGCCGCGGAGCTCTAGTTCGACGCAGTACTCAAAGTCGCTAGAGCCGACGTGGGCCCTCCATCAGGATCCTCAGTTACCCCATTGCCATTGTTGTGGCCCGCATCGAGCCAGCCAGCGCTCCAGTTCTCCGCGGCCACCATGGCACAGGACAAGGTGGGGATGGTGCGCACGACGGCGCCAACCCCAACCGCGCACCAGGACCCGGCCAAGGTAGAGCGCGTCGCCGGGGCCGCAAGCGCCGGCGTACGGACGCTCCGCCTCTCGGCCGCGCTGATGGCATGGCGATGGACGACGCGCTATGGAGGGCACAAAACCGGCCCGGACGTGTGGACGGACTTGCCGTGTCGCGTGCTTGGCCTGCTCTCGCCGGCGAGGGCGCGCCACCGTCCGTACCGAGCCAGGATCTTTGCATGGCATCGTGGCCTGGTCAGTAGGGGACCCACCCGCCTCGTCGACGTGCCAGAAAAGGAAGAGGCAGAGGATCACAAAGGGGTGCTTTGCAGGCGGGCCCTGTGGATAAGACTGTCAGGGACGCAGTTGTCCCCGCGACCACGATGACCGCGCCGGTTGGTAGCGCTACTTTGGCTGCTGCGGCCCCGATGGTGGGCGTAGTGGCGGGCCAGGCCCCAGCTGGCGATCTCCCGTTGGCTGCGATCTCACCAGAACCAGCGCGAGATTCGAACCCGTCTGGGAATGGCGCGCCCGAGGACGATCGCGTGGGGGCCACGACTGGCTCGCCCGATCCCATGCATTGTCGGGATCTGGACGCCGTCAGCGAGGTTCCTGATACGCCGCCAGCGCCTTGGGGCCATTCTGCGGCTCGGTCGGGCCA
>NC_041393.1:777305706-777311378 GCF_002162155.2 Triticum dicoccoides
CACGCTAGCGACTGGGAAGATGGGCCCTGGTGATGGTGACTGCCTGCCCACCGGACCCCACGCGGAGGCCAGCGCTCTGTCCCTGACAGACTCGCAACCACCCAATCCAGCGCCCCGACGCCTGAGTCACGGCTGGAGCCCCAAGCCCAGCCCGCCACGCAGGAGGCCGTCGTGGGCCGCGTTGCCCCCATGCTGACGGGAGCCCAACATGGCTCCCCAGCCCAGCCCACCATGCAGGAGGCCGCCGTGGGCCGCGTTGCCCCCATGATGACGGGAGCCCAACATGGCTCCCCACGTTCGACACCGGGGAGGTTCGCGTCACCGCCAATCACGTTGCGTCGATCTCGCGCACGCCCCTGCACGCCGAAGACTTGGACTCTGGGCGAGTTCCTCGCAGCCGCAACGAAGCACATTACCACGGCTCTGCCAACCCCAGGGAAGAAACCGCACCGCCCGCTGAACTTCACGCCCAGACGTGGCCGATCGACCACCATCACCATCTCGTCGGCTGCGCCACCCACTGCCGAGCGCCGCACACAAGTTCAGATCCTCCGCACGCTCGGGATTGTCGGGACCAACCAGAGGATCACCGCTGACGAGATGAAGGCGTACGACGACATGTTTCCGGTGCCCATCCCACTCTCGGTGCTCACGGTCATCGCTGCCCTAGTAGACCGAGAGCTACCCGCGGACTTCTCAACAGCCGCTGCTGCGATGGCCACCGCTCGGATGGCCGGCTCGCCATAGGGCTATTGCGATGTCCGCCCCCGTCGATCATGTGTACCCATGGATCACGACATCAAGATAGCTATATGGAATGTGCGCGGCCTTAACGCATGTGCCCGGCGCTATGCTGTTAGATCGCTGCTCAACACAACCGGAGCCTCTATTGTATGCCTACAAGAAACTAAAATGGCCTTGATGTGCTGGTCCGCTGTCCTCGATGCCCTCGGTTCGGAGTTTGATGATAACACGTACCTTCCGGCGAACGGCACGAGGGGAGGCATCCTGCTCGCGTGGAAGAGCAGGGTCGTGTCGAGCACTGACCCCCTGTTCACCACAAACACCGTCACGGCGAGAGTGGCCACGGCCAGTGGCACGCCTTGGTGGATGTCCGTCGTTTACGGCCCCCAAGAGGACGCGGAAAAGATCGCCTTCCTGCAGGAGATACGCGATATACGCGCGGACTGCCCTGGGCCATGGATGCTTTGCGGTGACTTCAACTTGATCCTACGTGATGAAGACAAGAATAACGACAACCTGAATCGCCGCATGATGGGAAGATTCCGCCGCCTCGTCAACGACCTCGCGCTCAAGGAGGTATACCTCAATGGAAGAAGTTTCACATGGTCCAACGAGCAAACTCCGCCCACCCTGGTGCACCTGGACCGTGTGTTTTGCACCACCGACTGGGAGGACGCGCATGGTGACTGCCACTTGAGATGCCTTGCCTCCGTCGTGTCCGACCATTGCCCGCTCCTCCTTGACTGCGCACCCACGCATGTAGCGCATTGGAGGTTCCACTTCGAGGATTTCTGACTGCGGCTTGACGGATTCCACGACACGCTTGTCGTGGCTTGGGGATCGGTGCACGACCCGGACCCTTTCCGGTGTCTCATGCTGCGCCTTCAGACCACGGCACGCGCACTGACGAGTTGGAGCGCCAAGTCCAAGGGTTGCATACGTGACAAGATGGCCATCTCTCGCGAGCTCATATCGCGTTTTGACAAAGCCCAGGAAGATCGCACGCTATCTCCCCCGGAAGATTGGCTGAGAAAACAGCTCAAGATCTCATACTTGGGGCTGGCTTCTCTCGAGCGCACAATCGCGAGGCAACGGGCGCGGATCACCACGCTCAAGGACGGTGACGCTAACACAGCCTTCTTCCACCGGCAATGCTCATTCCGCCGACAGAAGAATCACATATTCCGCCTTGTGGTCGATGGGCAAGTGATCACTGATCAGGAGGGAATGGCCCAAGCGGCGTTCACATACTTCGACGAGCTCCTTGGCTCCTCCGCCGCCCGCAACCACACGCTGGATCTATCGCAGATCATCGAGCCTCACGACCTGACTGACCTTGAGGTGCCATTCAGCCCGGAAGAGATTTGGGACGCCGTCAAGCGCCTCCCGGCTCGCAAAGCGCCGGGGCCGGACGGATTCACCGCGGAATTCTTGCGGGCCTGCTGGAGCATCATCAAGCAAGACTTCTTCGACGTATTCCAGCAGCTATTTGAGCTGCGCGGTCGTGGATTCAGCAAGCTCAACCAGGCCCTCTTGACATTACTCCCAAAGCGAGCAGACGCGTGCCAACTACGCGACTACAGGCCAATATGCCTCATTCACCTTGTGGCGAAGATCTTCGTGAAGGTGCTATCGCTCCGCCTAGCGCCCAGATTGGGAGACATGGTCAGCCGCAACCAGAGCGCTTTCATTCCGGGACGGAGTCTACATGACAACTTTGTCCTCGTCAAGCAATCGATGAAGCTGCTGCACCAACTTGGGGCTCCGAGAGTGATGCTCAAGCTAGACCTAACGCGCGCCTTCGACTCCCTATCATGGCCCTTCCTCTTTGAGGCTCTTGGCTAGTACGGTTTCGGACCTCGCTTCAGGGAGTGGCTAGCGATCTTGCTATCATCTTCGAGCACTCGGATCATGATCAATGGTGAGCCGGGACCGCCAGTTTGGCATCGCTGCGGGCTGCACCAGGGAGACCCCGTATCTCTACAGCTCTTCGTCCTCGCCGTGGACATCCTTGGGCGCCTAATCAGCACGAGGCCGGCATATTGCAGCGGCTGCACCCCCGACGAGACAATCCGGCCATATCCCTATACGCCGACGACGTGATGCTATTCTGCCACACCACGCAAGGTGACGTGGAGGCCGTTCGCGTGATCCTGGCCATATTTAGCGAAGCTAGCGGCCTCCGAGTGAACTATGCCAAAAGTTCCGCCACCACCTTCAATGGCGACCCCGAGGCGGATGCAACAATTGATCAGGTGGGATGCACGAAAGCGGAGCTACCCATTACTTATCTTGGCATCCCTCTCACGCTACGCCGTCCCTCAGCTGCCCAACTACAACCACTCGTCGACTCGGTGGCTGCTCGGCTCCCCACATGGAAAGCATGGCTCATGAACAAAACCGAGCGGCTGGCTCTGGTCAAATCGGTGCTCGCCGCGATCCCGATACATCGACTGCTCGCGTTCACGCCGCCCAAGAAGACATTGAGACAGCTCGAAAAGATCCAGCGCGGCTTCTTGTGGGCTGGGCGCGCTGCTGCTAATGGCGGACACTGCCACGTCAATTGGCGACGTGTGTGCCGCCCGCTCGAGTATGGCGGACTCGGGGTCCAGGATTTGGAGCGTGCTGGCCTAGCGATGCGCCTGCGCTGGATGTGGCTCTCCCACACGGACGACGACCGCGCATGGCGAGGCCTCGACCTCTAGTTTTCTCGCGAGGAGTGTGCGTTGTTCTTCGCCTCGACGATCATGGAGCTCGGCGATGGACAGACGGCGCTGTTTTGGGATGACCGATGGCTAAACGGTCAGTCCGTGCGTGAACTCGCACCGGCACTCTACCAATGCATTCCCAAACGGCGACCCAAGTCAAGAACGGTGGCCGCCGGCCTAGCGGGCTGGGCTCGTGACATTCAAGGAGTGATAGGGATTCATGAGATTGGCCAATATCTCAGACTTTGGCAGGCAGTGCAGCACATCAGCCTATCAAACCGGCCTGACCGCATGCTCTGGAGATGGACGGCTAGTGGCACCTATACGGCACGGTCATGCTACGCTGCAACCTTCCAGGGATCCATGAAATGCCCCTCCTGGAAGCTTACCTGGAAGAGCTGGGCACCGCGCCGTGTCCATTTCTTTCACTGGTTGGCTAGCCAGGATCGGTGTTGGACGGCGGATCGACTCGCTCGTCGCGTCCTACAGCACCATCCACGATGCCTCCTTTGTGATCAGGCCCCAGAGTCGATGTGGCACCTGCTCCTGGAATCCCCGTTTATGCGGCAGGTGTGGCACGACGTGCTAGCTTGGGCGAGGATACCTTCTCAACCGCCAAGCAACGAGCCCACCCTCACGGACTGGTGGCAACGAATGAAAGGGCAGACCCCACACGCGCTACGAAAAGGCCTGCAATCCATCGCCATGCTCGTCCCTTGGATGATTTGGAAACAACACAACGAGTGCGTCTTCGAGAACGCGCGCCCCTCGGTCACCGCACTCGTAGATAGGATTAAGGCCGAAGCCAAATGTTGGGCACAAGCTGGCGCTTTGGGTCTCAGGGTAGTCCTCCCTACTAACTGGGATGTCCACTGATAGGTTGCCAATCCATGTAACCACCACCTCCTAGGAGGTTTGTATCTTCTCATCTTTTCAATGAAATGAAACGCAAAGAGTCCTTTGCGTTTTCTGGAAGAAAAAAATAGTTTGCATGTCAAGAGATATAAGATAGTGAAGATAAACTATTTATAGAGTGTATATTTGAGTTTTCTTTATTTGATTATTATCTCATGGCTCCACCGATCGAGCTTGCAATACATGATCCAGTTAGAAACACTCAGGTCCCTCCATCAAATCTCCACAATAACTCGAGGCCACCACAACTCGCCATACATACCATCGTCAAATTGATGAAGATGTCACCTCCGTCGCAAGAAGCCTGAACATCAATAAACATCCATCGGATCCATTTCTCCAAAGCAATAACAAACCTCCTCCTCTTCTCCAATCACTGGCTCTTTTGATCCATCTTCAATCGACGTCGTCTTAAACATTCAGCCGGATAGATAGCTATCAAGGTGAGTCGGACATGGGTACTTGGCTGGACGTCCAGCAAAGCTCAAACTGCCGGTTCATTCCCGAGGCCCCGGCCATCACCCTCGAGGGAGGGGAGGGGAGGGGAGGGGATCCTAGATCAATTTGAAGACTTGTGTTACTAATTAATCACAGCATGACCTCTTAACTTGTTTTTGTTTGCATTCTTTTCTTTAATTTGCCTAGCTAGGTAGCTAGGTTTTTTTTTTTTGAGAGAAAGCTAGGTAGCTAGGTTGATGCATGATTACATCAATTAATTGCTCTTAAAAAGCAAAATGCCCCTTAATGAAGAGGACTTTGAAGCATAGGGTTTATTCATCGATTCATTCATGAAAACCAAAGATGAATGAATTTCAATTCTTCATTCGTCAGTCACCGGAGACGTAATTAACATGATTGTACTATGAAAACCATAGAGATGAGATGAGATGAAATCGCGCAAAACTCTCTTCCAAAAAAGTTGGCAAATTCTTTTTTTTTTCATCACACCAACCAAAATAAATTCTCATGCACGCACACGCATCAGTTGAGCACTAGTGCAACAAATTGTTTCAGTTCAAAAATCCTCTCATCTTGGGTTTCATCAAACCCCTCCCAAAAGGTAATTTTTGCTGCTAGTTAACTACTCCAGCAACCCACCAAAAAACACTTGCAACATCTCCTGCCTGCTCTTCTACTACTACCATTACCATGCTCTGCTCTGCTGCATTGCTCCTGCTGAGGCTACTCCACAAAAGTCCTCCTCCCCTCGCCACCCTGCTTCCGCCTGTGGCGATCCATGGCGTACGAGATGTGCTCCGCGATCATCGCCTCCGCGGCATCCACCGCCTCCCGCGTCCCTTTGAT
>NC_041393.1:777311641-777314346 GCF_002162155.2 Triticum dicoccoides
AGGCAACAGGCGCAGCTAGCACTGACCGAAACCTGCTGTATGTTGTTCATACTTCATACCCACCCACCTTTCTCTCATCCCAGGTAAGAGCTTCCCCTTGAACACCGTGATCCACACGCCCGTAGCCTGCGTTCCAAACCATCACCGACAGACACACAGTTATTAGGCGAAACACTAGTCTGCAGTCAGTCAATCAGTACTCAGTACCCAATGGAATGGAATGGATCATCATGTACTAGGGGAGAAGCGTTTCGATGATGCGGGCAGGGCAGTATATATCATCATATAATGCATCATACCTGCTCGATCTCCTTGATGACCCTCCCACCACGGCCAACGACGGCACCCACGTACTCATTCGCGACAGCGATGGTCAGAGTCCCTTCTACGTGTCTGCCGTCGTCGATGTCAGGTGACCCCACGGGCGTGTCAGGCTGGAGAAATCCAAGGAGAAGAAGATGGTTCGCTTGGTTAACTGGGTTTGCGTCCAGTATACATATACATATATGAGAAAAATGTGGCAAGGTCCCTGATGATGATGATGATGATGATGATGATGATATATAAAGCAAAAAGGGACAAGGGGCTAAACTGGGTGCAGGCACACGATTTGCATAAAATTAACAGGTTGGTTGGAGTCAAGCCGACGGTTTCATTTCAGCTTATTCAATACTCCCCCGTAAAGAAATATAAGAGCGTTTAGAGATCACTACTCTCGCTCGTATATTTCTTTCCAGAGGGAGTAGATTACTAACTGGCAATATTTCATATTTCTTCCAGTCTACGCAAATATAACAGCCACCACATGTTTTACATTTTCTGACTGATGAAGCATCAAATACACTAGAGACAGTAGCAGGGGTGATGGACCTACTATATTTTACAACACTATAATAATTTTCTGCCTGGAAAGGTTGTCTATTTAACATTGATTACTTTCTCACAGAAAATTAAGACAACACTAGTACAGAATAAGAGCAACAATAGAGAACCCATTTCTTTTCTTGTCTTGTACTCTCCTAAACCCCCGTCTCTTTCTATTTATGTTGTATTAAATCACTTGTTGACACGACATGTACCAAGAAGCTTCATTTAAACGGCGGACCAAGTATGCATGAAGATAAAGCAGTCCAGATTAAGGGGTGATGGAATCACAGCATGTATTTCTTACCCTGCTGTGGTATCTTTGGACATACTCGTCTTGCCCATCGCCATCACGCTCAACGCTTGAAACATGATAACGTGGAAAACCAACTCCTGAGAGTTTCAGAAATGGGATTAGCCAATTTAGTCACTGCAAAGGCAATGCGGTATGAACTACTAGTAGCCAGCAAACTGAAGTGTAATAGTAATCGATCATATCAATACGAAAGCATAGCAGAAACGATTAGGAACCCCGATCAGGTTCAACCTTACTGCAAGCCAAGCCGTTGACAGATAGTCCAGTAAACCAAAAATGCCTCAAGGCAGAGAGAACAGATGGCAACGAATTGAGTAGCAGGCAGAAACGGAACGGATAAAAGAAGAGAAATGAAAGTTGATACTTTGGTAGGAGGACAAGTAGTGGACATCGTCAAGCAGCTCGGACAGTATGAGGAATATGGCCTGCAGCTGATCTTCCAAGTGCCCAGTGATGTTAACCAGTCTGTCATTGAAACCGTAGCAGACTCGGTGGTGCGAGACCGTGATCCCAGCATTTGATGCTTCAGCTAACGACCTAGTATAGATGATGAACAAAACAAACACATATCGTCATCAAACTTGGAACATCTTTCTGAAAAGTAGTAGAAACAAAAAAACAAGAGGAAACATGAAGAAGAGATATCATCAAGTGTAGAACTGAAGCTGGAATGCACAGCAGCACTGTTGGAGCATTGCATTTCAGCAAAGCCAACAGGGAGAAAAACAGAGCATACTTGATGAGGGTGCCTCCTTTGCCGATGAGCGCGCCGCAGCAGGCGTAGGGCACCACCAGCACCACCGTGTTGTCGGCATGCTCGCCCTGCAACCACAACCACAGCCACAGCCACAGCAGAGGATTGGAGTCTCTGAATCAAACCAATCTGAAGAAATGTTGAGCCTTTTGTTTAGATACAGAGGGGCCTAGCCTGAAGATTTGGGTACCTGGTAGCGGGGGATCTTGTGGAGTAGGAGGTCGGCGGCGTCCATGACGGCGCGGAAGGGGCCGGAGAGGAAGACGACGCGGCGGTCGGTGCCTGCCAGGAGCTGGTCCCTGGCGGAGAGCGTGATGCGGGCGCCGGAGCCGGCCTCCTTCTCCATGGCGGCGATGGAGGAACCGGCGCTGCCGATGATGCGGCCGGCGTCGGCGTCGCGGACGAGGATCCTCGCGTGCGTCCGCCTCTCCCACATCGGGTCTGCGGCCCCATCACCATGGATTGGAGATTAATTGGATTTGAAGTAAAGCCCTCGCAAAACCCTCGTCGGAGCGAAGCAGAGCAGAGGGTGGGGAATGCGAGACCAGCGGCGGCTCCTCTCGTCGGTGGTAGGAGAGGAGAGGAGGGCATCGTCGGAGCGGGAGGGGGGCCGTCCAGGCTCGGCTCGGCTCGCCGGCCTTGGTAGCGGTCGGAGAAGAAAGGGGGGAAAGGCACCTGATGGGAGGGAGGAGGAGGAGGGGGAGGTACCTTGGTAGCGGTCGTCGTCAGTGGCGGCGGAGGGCGGCGGCGGGGAGGAGCACATGGCGACGG
>NC_041393.1:777314633-777338348 GCF_002162155.2 Triticum dicoccoides
ATCAGACCGGCCAGCAGAGGAGCGGGGCCCGTAGGTCAGCGGCACATCAACCAGCGATCCAAGATGAGATAAACCAAACCAAAACTAAAACCAAAACCAATGTAACGCTTCGACTCAACGAAGAAACTACTCCCTTCTTTCCGATTTACTCGTCGTGGTTTTAGTTCAATTTGAACTATTGAACTAAAATCACGACGAGTAAATCGAAATGGAGGGAGTAGTTGACGATCAGATTGAGACGAAACGCACCACGACTAGTCGTTAGACTCATAATCATTATTTACGAGTCTTGCCTTTTTGGAGCAATTTTTCTGTCTGGAGTTTTACTGCACTATATAAACTTCATGCTATGGAAATCCCACCTCTTTGTTTCATCGAAACTTAGTGACTCTTGCCTCTCTTTTGCCTCCAAACCAAACCAAAACCAGATCAAACCGGCAGAGGAGCGGGGCCCGCAGGTCAGCGGCACATCAACCAGCGGTCCAAGATGAGATAAACAAAACCAAAACCAAAACCAATGTGACGCTTCGACTCAACGAAAAAACTATTCCCTCCATTCTCATTTACTCGTCGTGGTTTTAGTTCAATTTGAACTGTTGAACTAAAACCACGATGAGTAAATCAAAACCGAGGGAGTAGTTGACAATCAGATTGAGATGAAACGCACCACAACTAGTTGTTAGACTCATAATCATTATTTATGAGTCTTGCCTTTTTGGAGCAATTTCAATGTCTGGAGTTTTACTGCACTATATAAACTTCATGCTATGGAAATCACACCTTTTTGTTTCATTGAAATTAAGTGACTCTTGCCTCTCTTTTGCCTCCAAACCAAACCAAAACCAGATCAGACCGGACAGCAGAGGAGCGGGGCCCGCAGTTCAGCAGCACATCAACCAGCGGTCCAAGATGAGATAAACGAAACCAAAACCAAAACCTATGTGACGCTTCGACTCAACGAAGAAACTACTCCCTCCATTCCGATTTATCCGTCGTGGTTTTAGTTCAATAAAATTTGAACTATTGAACTAAAACCACGTTGAGTAAATCGAAACGGAGGGAGTAGTTGACAATCAGATTGAGACGAAACGCACCACGACTAGTCGTTAGACTCATAATCATTGTTTGTGAGTCTTGCCTTTTTGGAGCAATTTTTGTGTCTGGAGTTTTACTGCACTATATAAACTTCATGCTATGGAAATCCAACCTCTTTGTTTCATCGAAACTAAGTGACTCTTGCCTCTCTTTTCCCTGCAAACCAGACCAAAACCACATCAGACCGGCTAGCAGAGGAGCGGGGCACCCAGGTCAGCGGCACATCAACCAGTGGTCCAAGATGAGATAAACCAAATCAAAACCAAAACCAATATGACGCTTCGACTCAACGAAGAAACTGCTCCCTCCATTCCAATTTACTCGTCGTGGTTTTAGCTCAATAGAATTTGAACTATTGAACTAAAACCACGATGAGTAAATCGAAACGGGGGGAGTAGTTGACAATCAGGTTGAGACGAAATGCACCACGACTAGTCGTTAGACTCATAATCATTGTTTATGAGTCTTGCCTTTTTGGAGCAATTTTTGTGTCTGGAGTTTTGCTGCACTATATAAACTTCATGCTATGGAAATCCCACCTCTTTGTTTCATCGAAACTAAGTGACTCTTGCCTCTCTTTTGCCTCCAAACCAAACCAAAACCAGATCAGACCGGCCAACAGAGGAGCGGGGCCCGCAGGTCAGCGGCACATCAACCAGCGTTCCGAGATGAGATAATCCAAACCAAAACCAAAACTAATGTGACGCTTCGACTCAACGAAGAAACTACTCCCTCCAATCTGATTTAGTCATCGTGGTTTTAGTTCACTTTGAACTATTGAACTAAAACCACGACGAGTAAATCAAAACGGAGGGAGTAGCTGACAATCAGATACAGACGAAACGCACCACGACTAGTCGTTAGACTCATAATCATTGTTTACGAGTCTTGCCTTTTCGGAGCAATTTTTCTGTCTCGAGTTTAACTACACTATATAAACTTCATGCTATGGAAATCCCACCTCTTTGGTTCATCGAAACTAAGTGACTCTTGCCTCTCTTTTGCCTCCAAACCAAACCAAAACCAGATCAAACCGTCCAGCAGAGGAGCGGGGCCCGCAGGTCAGCGGCACATCAACCAACGGTCCAAGATGAGATAATCCAAACCAAAACCAAAACCAATGTGACGCTTCGACTCAACTAAGAAACTACTCCCTCCATTCTGATTTACTCGTCGTGGTTTTAGTTCAATTTGAACTATTGAACTAAAATCACGACGAGTAAATCGAAACGGAGGGAGTAGTTGACAATCAGATTGAGACGAAACGCACCACTACTAGTCGTTAGTCTCATAATCATTGTTTATGAGTCTTGCCTTTTTGGAGCAATTTTTCTGTGTGGAGTTTTACTGCACTATATAAACTTCATGCTATGGAAATCCCACCTCTTTGTTTCATCGAAAATAAGTGACTCTTGCCTCTCTTTTGCCTCCAAACCAAACCAAAACCAGATCAAACCGGCAGAGGAGCGGGGCCCGCAGGTCAGCGGCACATCAACTAGTGGACCAAGATGAGATAAACAAAACCAAAACCAATGTGACACTTCGACTCAACGAAGAAACTACTCCCTCCATTCTCATTTACTCATCGTGGTTTTAGTTCAATTTGATCTGTTGAACTAAAACCACGATGAGTAAATCGAAACCGAGGGAGTAGTTGACAATCAGATAGAGACGAAATGAACCACGACTAGTCGTTAGACTCATAATCATTGTTTATGAGTCTTGCCTTTTTGGAGCAATTTTTGTGTTTAGAGTTTTACTACACTATATAAACTTCATGCTATGGAAATCCCACCTCTTTGTTTCATCGAAACTAAGCGACTCTTGCCTCTCTTTTGCCTCCAAACCAAACCAAAACCAGATCAGACCGGCCAGCAGAGGAGCGGGGCCCGCAGGTCAGCGGCACATCAACCAGCGGTCCAAGATGAGATAAACCAAACCAAAACAAACACCAATGTGACGCTTCAACTCAACGAAGAAACTACTCCCTCCAGTCTGATTTACTCGTCGTGGTTTTAGTTCAATTTGAACTATTGAAGTAAAACCACGACGAGTAAATCAAAACGGAGGGAGTAGTTGACAATCAGATTGAGACGAAACGCACCACGACTAGTCGTTAGACTCATAATCATAGTTTATGAGTCTTGCCTTTTTGGAGCAATTTTTGTGTGTGGAGTTTTACTGCACTATATAAACTTCATGCTATGGAAATCCCACCTCTTTGTTTCATCAAAACTAAGTGACTCTTGCCTCTCTTTTGCCTCCAAACCAAATCAAAACCAGATCAGACCGGCCAGCAGAGGAGCGGGGCCAGTAGGTCAGCGGCACATCAACCAGCGGTCCAAGATGATATAAACCAAACCAAAACCAAAACCAATGTGACGCTTCGACTTAACAAAGAAACTACTCCCTCCATTCCGATTTACCCGTCGTGGTTTTAGTTTAATTTGAACTATTGAACTAAAACCACGACGAGTAAATCAAAACGGAGGGAGTAGTTGACAATCAGATTGAGATGAAACGCACCACGACTAGTCGTTAGCCTCATAATCATTGTTTACGAGTCTTGCCTTTTTGGAGCAATTTTTGTGTGTGGAGTTTTACTGCACTATATAAACTTCATGTTATTGCAATCCCACCTCTTTGGTTCATCGAAACTAAGTGACTCTTGCCTCTCTTTTGCCTCCAAACCAAAACAAAACCAGATCAAACCGGCCAGCAAAGGAGCAGGGCCCGCAGGTCAGCGACACATCAACCAGCGGTCCAAGATGAGATAATCCAAACCAAAACCCAAACCAATGTGACGCTTCGACTCAACTAAGAAACTACTCCCTCCATTCTGATTTACTCGTCGTGGTTTTAGTTCAATTTGAACTATTGAACTAAAATCACGACGAGTAAATCGAAACGGAGGGAGTAGTTGACAATCAGATTGAGACGAAACGCACCACGACTAGTCGTTAGACTCATAATCATTGTTTATGAGTCTTGCCTTTTTGAAGCAATTTTTCTGTGTGGAGTTTTACTGCACTATATAAACTTCATGCTATGGAAATCCCACCTCTTTGTTTCATCGAAACTAAGTGACTCTTGCCTCTCTTTTGCCTCCAAACCAAACCAAAACCAGATCAAACCGGCAGAGGAGCGGGGCCCGCAGGTCAGCGGCACATCAACCAGCGGACCAAGATGAGATAAACAAAACCAAAACCAATGTGACGCTTCGAATCAAGAAGAAACTACTCCCTCCATTCTCATTTACTCGTCGTGGTTTTAGTTCAATTTGAACTGTTGAACTAAAACCACGATGAGTAAATCGAAACCGAGGGAGTAGTTGACAATTAGATTGAGACGAAACGCACCACGACTAGTCGTTAGACTCATAATCATTGTTTATGAGTCTTGCCTTTTTGGAGCAATTTTTGTGTTTAGAGTTTTACTACACTATATAAACTTCATGCTATGGAAATCCCACCTCTTTGTTTCATCGAAACTAAGTGACTCTTGTCTCTCTTTTGCCTCCAAACCAAACCAAAACCAGATCAGACCGGCCAGCAGAGGAGCGGGGCCCGCAGGTCAGCGACACATCAACCAGCGGTCCAAGATGAGATAAACCAAACCAAAACCAAAACCAATGTGACGCTTTGACTCAACGAAGAAACTACTCCCTCCATTCCGATTTACTCGTCGTGGTTTTAGTTCAATTTGAACTATTAAAGTAAAACCACGACGAGTAAATTGAAACGGAGGGAGTAGTTGACAATCAGATTGAGACGAAACGCACCACGACTAGTCGTTAGACTCATAATCATTGTTTATGAGTCTTGCCTTTTTGGAGCAATTTTTGTGTGTGGAGTTTTACTGCACTATATAAATTTCATGCTATGGAAATCCCACCTCTTTGTTTCATCAAAACTAAGTGACTCTTGCCTCTCTTTTGCCTCCAAACCAAACCAAAACCAGATCAAACCGGCCAGCAGAGGAGCGGGGCCCGAAGGTCAGCGGCACATCAACCAGCGGTCCAAGATGAGATAAACCAAACCAAAACCAAAACCAATGTGACGCTTCGACTTAACAAAGAAACTACTCCCTCCATTCCGATTTACCCGTCGTGGTTTTAGTTCAATTCGAACTATGGAACTAAAACCACGTCGAGTAAATCAAAACGGATGGAGTAGTTGACAATCAGATTGAGATGAAACGCACCACGACTAGTCGTTAGACTCATAATCATTGTTTATGAGTCTTGCCTTTTTGGAGCATTTTTTGTGTCTGGAGTTTTGCTGCACTATATAAACTTCATTCTATGGAAATCCCACCTCTTTGTTTCATCGAAACTAAGTGACTCTTGCCTCTCTTTTGCCTCCAAACCAAACCAAAACCAGATGAGACCGGCCAGCAGAGGAGCAGGGCCCGCAGGTCAGCGGCACATCAACCAGCGGTCCAAGATGAGATAAACCAAACTAAAACCAAAACCAATATGACGCTTCGACTCAACGAAGAAACTACTCCCTCCATTCCTATTTACCCATCGTGGTTTTAGTTCAATTTGAACTATTGAACTAAAACCACGACGAGTAAATCGGAATGGAGGGAGTAGTTGACAATCAGATTGAGACGAAACGCACCACGACTAGTCGTTAGACTCATAATCATTGTTTATGACCCTTGCCTTTTTGGAGCAATTTTTGTGTCTGGAGTTTTACTACACTATACAAACTTCATGCTATGGAAATCCCACCTCTTTGTTTCATCGAAACTAAGTAACTCTTGCCTCTCTTTTGCCTCCAAACCAAACCGAAACCAGATCAGACCGGCCAGCAGAGGAGCAGGGCCCGCAGGTCAGCCGCACATCAACTAGCGGTCCAAGATGAGATAAACCAAACCAAAACCAAAACCAATGTGACGCTTCGACTCAACGAAGAAACTACTCCCTCAATTCCGATTTACTCGTCGTGGTTTTAGTTCAATTTGAACTATTGAAGTAAAACCACGTCGAGTAAATCGAAACGGAGGGAGTAGTTGACAATCAGATTGAGACAAAACGCACCATGACTATTCGTTAGACTCATAATCATTGTTTATGAGTCTTGCCTTTTTGGAGCAATTTTTGTGTCTGGAGTTTTGCTGCACTATATAAACTTCATTCTATGGAAATCCCACCTCTTTGTTTCATCGAAACTAAGTGACTTTTTCCTCTCTTTTGCCTCCAAACCAAACCAAAACTAGATAAGACCGGCCAGCAGAGGAGCGGGGCCTACAGGTCAGCGGCACATCAACCAACGGTCCAAGATGAGATAAACCAAACCAAAACCATAACCAATGTGATGCTTCGACTCAACGAAGAAACTACTCCCTCCATTCCGATTTACTCGTCGTGTTTTTAGTTCAATTTGAACTATTGAACTAAAACCACGACGAGTAAATCGAAACGGAGGGAGTAGCTGACAATCAGATAGGGACAAAACGCACCACGACTAGTCGCTAGACTCATAATCATTGTTTGTGAGTCTTGCCTTTTTGGAGCAATTTTTGTGTCTGGAGTTTTACTACACTATATAAACTTCATGCTATGGAAATCCCACCTCTTTGATTCATCGAAACTAAGTGACTCTTGCCTCTCTTTAGCCTCCAAAGCAAACCAAAACCAGATCAGAACGGCCAGCAGAGGAGAAGGGCCCACATGTCAGCGGCACATCAACCAGCGGTCCAAGATGAGATAAACCAAACCAAAAACAAAACCAATGACGCTTCAACTCAACGAAGAAACTACTCCCTCCATTCCGATTTACTCGTCGTGGTTTTAGTTCAATTTGAACTATTGAAGTAAAACCACGACGAGTAAATCGAAACGGAGGGAGTAGTTGACAATCAAATTGAGACGAAACGCACCATGACTAGTCGTTAGGCTCATAATCATTGTTTATGAGTCTTGCCTTTTTGGAGCAATTTTTGTGTCTGGAGTTTTACTGCACTATATAAACTTCATGTTATTGAAATCCCACCTCTTTCTTTCATCGAAACTTAGTGACTCTTGCCTCTCTTTTGCCTCCAAACCAAACCAAAACCAGATCAGACCGGCCAACAGAGGAGCAGGGCCCCCAGGTCAGCAGCACATCAACCAGCGGTCCAAGATGAGATAATCCAAACCAAAACCAAAACCAATGTGACGCTTCGACTCAACGAAGAAACTACTCCCTCCAATCCGATTTACTTGTCGTGGTTTTAGTTCAATTTGAACTATTGAACTAAAACCACGATGAGTAAATCGAAACGGAGGGAGTAGTTGACAATCAGATTGAGACGAAACACACCATGTCTAGTCGTTAGACTCATAATCATTGTTTACGAGTCTTGCCTTATTGGAGCAATTTTTCTGTCTGGAGTTTTACTGCACTATATAAACTTCATGCTATGGAAATCTCACCTCTTTGTTTCATCGAAACTAAGTGACTCTTGCCTCTCTTTTGCCTCCAAACGAAACCAAAACCAGATCGAAACGGCCAGCAGAGGAGCAGGGCCCGCAGGTCAGCAGCACATCAACGAGCGGTCCAAGATGAGATAAACAAAACCAAAGCCAAAACCAATGTGACGCTTCGACTCAACGAAGAAACTACTCCCTCCATTCCGATTTACTCGTCGTGGTTTTAGTTCAGTTTGAACTATTGAACTAAAACCACGAAGAGTAAATCGAAACGGAGGGAGTAGTTGACAATCAGATTGAGACGAAACGCACCACGACTAGTCGTTAGACTCATAATCATTGTTTATGAGTCTTTCCTTTTTGGAGCAATTTTTGTGTCTGGAGTTTTACTACACTATATAAACTTCATGCTATGGAAATCCCACCTCTTTGTTTCATCGAAACTAAGTGACTCTTGCCTCTCTTTTGCCACCAATCCAAACCAAAACCAGATCAAACCGGCCAGCAGAGGAGCGGGGCCCGCAGGTCAGCGGCACATCAACCAGCGGTCCAAGATGAGATAAACCAAGCCAAAACAAACACCAATGTGACGCTTCGACTCTACGAAGAAACTACTCCCTCCAGTCCGATTTACTCGTCGTGGTTTTAGTTCAATTTGAACAATTGAAGTAAAACCACGACGAATAAATCGAAACGGAGGGAGTAGTTGACAATCAGATTGAGACGAAACGCACCACGACTAGTCGTTAGACTCATAATCATTGTTTATGAGTCTTGCCTTTTTGGAGCAATTTTTGTGTGTGGAGTTTTACTGCACTATATAAACTTCATGCTATGGAAATCCCACCTCTTTGTTTCATCAAAACTAAGTGACTCTTGCCTCTCTTTTGCCTCCAAACCTAACCAAAACCAGTTCAGAACGGCCAGCAGAGGAGCAGGGCCCGCAGGTCAGCGGCACATCAACCAGCGGTCCAAGAATAGATAAACCAAACCAAAACCCAAACCAATGTGACGCTTCGACTCAACGAAGAAACTACTCCCTCCATTCCGATTTACTCGTCGTGGTTTTAGTTCAATTTGAAATATTGAAGTAAAACCACGACGAGTAAATCGAAACGGAGGGAGTAGTTGACAATCAAATTGAGACGAAACGCACCACGACTAGTCGTTAAGCTCATAATCATTGTTTATGAGTCTTGCCTTTTTGGAGCAATTTTTGTGTCTGGAGTTTTACTGCACTATATAAACTTCATGCTATTGAAATCCCACCTCTTTATTTCATCGAAACTAAGTGACTCTTGCCTCTCTTTTGCCTCCAAACCAAACCAAAACCAGATCAGACCGGCCAACAGAGGAGCAGGGCCCGCAGGTCAGCGGCACACCAACCAGCGGCCCAAGATGAGATAATCCAAACCAAAACCAAAACCAATGTGACGCTTCGACTCAACGAAGAAACTACTCCCTCCAATTCGATTTACTCGTCATGGTTTTAGTTCAATTTGAACTATTGAACTAAAACCACGATGAGTAAATCGAAACGGAGGGAGTAGTTGACAATCAGATTGGGACGAAACGCACCATGACTAGTCGTTAGACTCATAATCATTGTTTACGAGTCTTGCCTTTTTGGAGCAATTTTTCTGTCTGGAGTTTTACTGCACTATATAAACTTCATGCTATGGAAATCCCACCTCTTTGTTTCATCGAAACTAACTGACTCTTGCCTCTCTTTTGCCTCCAAACAAAACCAAAACCAGATCGAAACGGCCAGCAGAGGAGCAGGGCCCGCAGGTCAGCAGCACATCAACGAGCGGTCCAAGATGAGATAAACAAAACCAAAACCAAAACCAATGTGACGCTTCGACTCAACGAAGAAACTACTCCCTCCATTCCGATTTACTCGTCGTGGTTTTAGTTCAATTTGAACTATTGAACTAAAACCACGACGAGTAAATCGAAACGGAGGGAGTAGTTGACAATCAGATTGAGACGAAACGCACCACGACTAGTCGTTAGACTCATAATCATTGTTTATGAGTCTTGCCTTTTTGGAGCAATTTTTGTGTCTGGAGTTTTACTACACTATATAAACTTCATGCTATGGAAATCCCACCTCTTTGTTTCATCGAAACTAAGTGACTCTTGCCTCTCTTTTGCCTCCAATCCAAACCAAAACCAGATCAGACCGGCCAGCAGAGGAGCGGGGCCCGCAGGTCAGCGGCACATCAACCAGCGGTCCAAGATGAGATAAACCAAACCAAAACAAACACCAATGTGTCGCTTCGACTCAACGAAGAAACTACTCCCTCCAGTCCGATTTACTCGTCGTGGTTTTAGTTCAATTTGAACTATTGAACTAAAACCACGACGAGTAAATCAAATGGAGGGAGTAGCTGACAATCAGATTGAGACAAATGCACCACGACTAGTCGTTATACTCATAATCATTGTTTATGAGTCTTGCCTTTTTGGAGCAGTTTTTGTGTCTGGAGTTTTACTGCACTATATAAACTTCATGGTATGGAAATCCCACCTGTTTGTTTCATCTAAACTAAGTGACTCTTGCCTCTCTTTTGCCTCCAAACCTAACCAAACCAGATCAGAACGGCCAGCAGAGGAGCAGGGCCTGCAGGCCATCTGCACATCAACCAGCGGTCCAAGATAAGATAAACTAAAGCAAAACCCAAACCAATGTGTTGCTTTGACTCAATGAAGAAACTACTCCCTCCATTCTGATTTACTCGACGTGGTTTTAGTTCAATTTGAACTACTGAACTAAAACCACGACGAGTAAATCGAAACGGAGGGAGTAGTTGACAATCATATTGAGAAGAAACGCACCACGACTAGTCGTTAGACTCATAATCATTGTTTATGAGTCTTGCCTTTTTGGAGCAATTTTTGTGTGTGGAGTTTTACTGCACTATATAAACTTCATGCTATGGAAATCCCACATCTTTGCTCATGGAAACTAAGTGACTCTTGCCACTCTTTTGCCTCCAAACCAAACCCAAACTAGATTAGAACAGCCAGCAGAGGAGCGAGACCCACAGGTCATCGGCACATCAACCAGCGGTCCAAGATGAGATAAACCAAACCAAAACCAAAACCAATGTGACGCTTCGACTCCACGAAGAAACTACTCCCTCCATTCTGATTTACTCGTCGTGGTTTTAGTTTAATTTGAACTACTGAACTAAAACCATGACGAGTAAATCAAAACGGAAGGAGTAGTTGACAATCAGATTGAGACGAAATGCACCACGACTAGTCGTTAGACTCATAGTCATTGTTTATGAGTCTTGCCTTTTTGGAGCAATTTTTGTGGCTGGTGTTTTACTTCACTATATAAACTTAATGCTATGGAAATCCCACCTTTTTGTTTCATCGAAACTAAGTGACTCTTGCCTCTCTTTTGCCTCCAAACCAAACCAAAACTAGATCAGAACGGACAGCAGAGGAGTGGGGCATGCAGGTCATCGGCACATCAACCAACGGTCCAAGATGAGATAAACCAAACCAAAACCAAAACCAATGTGACGCTTCGACTCAACGAAGAGACTACTCCCTCCATTCCGATTTACTCATTGTGGTTTTAGTTAAATTTGAACTATTGAACTAAAACCACGAAGAGTAAATCAAAATGGAATGAGTAGTTGACAATCAGATTGAGAGAAAATGCACCACGACTAGTCGTTAGACTCATAATCATTGTTTATGAGTCTTGCCTTTTTGGAGCATTTTTTCTGTCTGGAGTTTTACTGCACTATATAAACTTCATGCTATGGAAATCCCACCTCTTTGTTTCATCAAAACTAAGTGACTCTTGCCTCTCTATTGCCTCCAAACTAACCCAAAACCAGATCAGAACGGCCAGCAGAGGAGCGGGGCCCGCAGGTCACCGGAAAATCAACCAGCGGTCCAAGATGAGATAAACCAAACAAAAACCCAAACCAATGTGACGCTCCGACTCAACGAAGAAACTACTCCCTCCATTCCGATTTACTCGTCGTGGTTTTAGTTTAATTTGAACTACTGAACTAAAACCATGATGAGTAAATCGGAACGGAAGGAGTAGTTGACAATCAGCTTAAGACGAAGCGCACCACGACTAGTCATTAGACTCATAATCATTGTTTATGAGTCTTGCCTTTTTGGAGCAATTTTTGTGTCTGGAGTTTTACTGCACTATATAAATTTCATGCTATGGAAATCCCACCTCTTTGTTTCATCAAAACTAAGTGACTCTTGCCTCTCTTTTCCCTCCAAACCAAACCAAAACCAGATCAGACCGTCCAGCAGAAAAGCGGGGCCCGCAGGTCAGCGGCACATCAACCAGCGGTCCAAGATGAGATAAACCAAACCAAAACCAAAACCAATATGATGCTTCGACTCCACGAAGAAACTACTCCCTCCATTCCGATCTACTCGACGTGGTTTTAGTTCAATACGCGTAAATCGAAATGGAGGGAGTAGTTGACAATCAGCTTAAGATGAAACGCACCACGACTAGTCGTTAGACTTATAATCATTGTTTATGAGTCTTGCCTTTTTGTTGCAATTTTTGTGTCTGGAGTTTTACTGCACTATATAAACTTCATGCTATGGAAATCCCACCTCTTTGTTTCATCAAAACTAAGTGACTCTTGCCTCTCTTTTCCCTCCAAACCAAACTAAAACCAGATCAGACCGTCCAGCAGAAAAGCGGGGCCCGCAGGTCAGCGGCACATCAACCAGCGGTCCAAGATGAGATAAATCAAACAAAAACCAAAACCAATGTGACGCTTCGACTCACCGAATAAACTACTCGCTCCATTCCGATTTACTCGTTGTGGTTTTAGCTCAATTTGAACTATTGAACTAAAACCACGACGAGTAAATTGAAATGGAGGGAGTAGTTGACAATCAGATTGAGACGAAACGGACCACGACTGGTCGTTAGACTCATAATCATTGTTTATGAGTCTTGCCTTTTTGGAGAAATTTTTGTGTCTGGAGTTTTACTGCACTATATAAACTTCCTGCTATGGAAATCCCACCTCTTTGTTTCATCTAAACTAAGTGACTCTTGCCTCTCTTTTGCCTCCAAACCTAACCAAAACCAGATCAGAACGGCCAGCAGAGGAGCGGGGCCCGCGGGTCATGTGCACATCAACCAGCGGTCCAAGATAAGATAAACTAAAGGAAAACCCAAACCAATGAGATGCTTTGAATCAATGAAGAAACTACTCCCTCCATTCTGATTTACTCGATGTGGTTTTAGTTCAATTTGAACTATTGAACTAAAACCACGACGAGTAAATCAAAACGGAGGGAGTAGTTGACAATCAGATTGAGAAGAAACGCACCATGACTAGTCGTTAGACTCATAATAATTGCTTATGAGTCTTGCCTTTTTGGAGCAATTTTTGTGTCTGGAGTTTTACTGCACTCTATAAACTTAATGCTATGGAAATCCCACCTCTTTGTTTCATCGAAACTGAGTGACTCTTGCCTCTCTTTTGCCTCCAAACCAAACCAAAACCAGATCAGAACGGACAGCAGAGGAGCGGGGCCCGCGGGTCATCGGCACATCAACCAGTGGTCCAAGATGAGATAAACCAAACCAAAACCAAAACCAACGTGACGCTTCGACTCAACGAAGAAACTACTCCCTCCATTCCGATTTACTCGTCGTGGTTTTAGTTAAATTTGAACTATTGAACTAAAACCAAGACGAGTAAATCGAAACGGAGGGAGTAGTTGACAATCATATTGAGACAAAACGCACCACGACTAGTCGTTAGACTCATAATCATTGTTTATGAGTCTTGCCTTTCTGGATCAATTTTTTTGTCTAGAGTTTTACTGCACTATATAAACTTCATGCTATGGAAATCCCACCTCTTTGTTTCATCGAAACTAAGTGACTCTTGCCTCTCTTTTGCCTCGAAACCAAACCAAAACCAGATCAGAACGGCCAGTAGAGGAGCGGAGCCCGCAGGTCATCGTCACATCAACCAGCGGTCCAAGATGAGATAAACCAAAGCAAAACCAAAACCAATGTATCGCTTCGACTCAATGAAGAAACTACTCGCTCCATTCCGATTTACTCATCATGGTTTTAGTTCAATTTGAAAAATTGAACTAAAACCACGACGACTAAATCGAAACGGAGGGAGTAGTTGACAATCAGATTGAGAAGAAACGCACCACGACTAGTCATTATACTCATAATCAATGTTTATGAGTCTTGCCTTTTTGGAGCAATTTTTCTGTCTGGAGTTTTACTGCACTATATAAACTTCATGCTATGGAAATCCCACCTCTTTGTTCATCAAAACTAAGTGACTCTTGCCTCTCTTTTGCCTCCAAACCAAACCAAAACCAGATCAGAACGGCCAGAAGAGGAGCGGGGCCCGCAGGACATCGGCACATCAACCAGTGTTCCAAGATGAGATAAACCAAACAAAAACCCAAACCAAAGTGACGCTTCGACTCAACAAAGAAACTACTCCCTCCATTCCGATTTACTCGATGTGGTTTCAGTTCAATTTGAACTACTGAACTAAAACCAGGACGAGTAAATCGAAACGGAGGGAGTAGTTGACAATCAGCTTAAGACGAAACGCACCACGACTAGTCGTTAGACTCATAATCATTGTTTGTGAGTCTTGCCTTTTTGGAGCAATTTTTGTGTTTGGAGTTTTACTGCACTATATAAACTTCATTCTATGGAAATCCCACCTCTTTGTTTCATCGAAACTAAGTGACTCTTGCCTCTCTTTCGCCTCCAAACAAATCAAAACCAGATCAGAACGGCCAGCAGAGCAGCGGGGCCCGCAGGTCATCGGCACATCAACCAGCGGTCCAAGATGAGATAAACCAGAACCAAAACCAAAACCAATTTGATGCTTCGACTGCACGAAGAAACTACTCCCTCCATTCCGATTTACAAGTCGTGGTGTTAGTTCAATTTGAACTATTGAACTAAAACCACGACGAGTAAATCAAAATGGAGGGAGTAGTTGACAATCAGATAGAGACGAAATGCACCACGACAAGTCATTAGACTCATAATCATTGTTTATGAGTCTTTCCTTTTTGGAGCATTTTTTGTGTCTGGAGTTTTACTGCACTATATAAACTTCATATTACGGAAATCCCACCTCTTTGTTTCATCGAAATTAAGTGACTGTTGCCTCTCTTTTGCCTCCAAATCAAAACCAAACCCAGATCAGAACAGCCTGCAGAGGAGCGGGGCCCGCCGGTCATTGGCACATCAACCAGCGGTCCAAGATGAGATAAACCAAACCAAAACCAAAACCAATGTGACGCTTCGACTCCACGAAGAAATTACTTCCTCCATTCCGATTTACTCGTCATGGCTTTACTTCAATTTGAACTATTGAAGTAAAACCACGACAAGTAAATCAAAATGGAGGGAGTAGTTGACAATCAGATTGAGACAAAACGCACCACGACTAGTCGTTAGACTCATAATCATTGTTTATGAGTCTTGGCTTTTTGGTGCAATTTTTGTGTCTGGAGTTTTACTGCACTATATAAACTTCATGCTATGGAAATCCCACCTCTTTGTTTCATCGAAACTAAGTGACTCTTGCCTCTCTTTTGCCTCCAAACCAAACCAAAACCAGATCAGAACGGCCAGTAGAGGAGCGGGGCCCTCAGGTCAACGGCATATCAACCAGCGGTCCAAGATGAGATAAACCAAAACCAAAACCAAAACCAATGTGAAGCTTCGACTCAACGAAGAAACTACTCCCTCCATTCCGATTTACCCGTTGTGGATTTAGTTCAATTTGAACTACTAAACTAAAACCACAATGAGTAAATCGAAACGGAGGGAGTAGTTGACAATCAGATTGAGACGAAACGCACCACGACTAGTTATTATACTCATAATCATTGTTTATGAGTCTTGCCTTTTTGGAGCAATTTTTGTGTCTGGAGTTTTACTGCACTATATAAACTTCATGCTATGGAAATCCCACCTCTTTGTCTCATCAAAACTAAGTGACTCTTGCCTCTCTTTTGCCTCCAAACCAAACCAAAACCAGATCAGAACGGCCAACAGAGGAGCGGGGCCCGCAGGTCATCGGCACATCAACCAGCGGTCCAAGATGAGATAAACCAAACCAAAACCAAAACCAATGTGATGCTTCGACTCAACGAAGAAACTACTCCCTCCATTCCGATTTACTTGTTGTGGTTTTAGTTCAATTTGAACAATTGAACTAAAACCACGACGAGTAAATCGAAACGGAGGGAGTAGTTGACAATCAGATTGAGACGAAATGCACCACGACTAATTGTTAGACTCGTAATCATTGTTTATGAGTCTTGACTTTTTGAAGCAACTTTTTTTGTGTCTGGAGTTTTACTGCACTATATAAACTTCATGCTATGGAAATCCCACCTCTTTGTTTCATCGAAACTATGTGACTATTGCCTCTCTTTTGCCTCCAAACCAAACCTAAACCAGATCAGACCGGCCAGCGGTGTGGGCCTGGCAGGTCATCGGCACATCAACCTGCGGTCCAAGATGACATAAACCAAACCAAAACCAAAACCAATGTGACGCTTCGACTCAACGAAGAAACTACTCCCTCCATTCCGATTTACTCGTTGTGGTTTTAGTTCAATTTGAATTATTGAACTAAAAGCATGACGAGTAAATCGAAACGGAGGTAGTAGTTGACAATCAGATTGAGACGAAACACACCACGACTGGTACTTAGACTCATAATCATTGTTTATGAGTCTTGCCTTTTTGGAGCAATTTTTTTTGTGTCTGGAGTTTTACTGCACTATATAAACTTCATGCTATGGAAATCCCACCTCTTTGTTTCATCAAAACTAAGTGACTCTTGCCTCTCTTTTGCCTCCAAACCAAACCAAAACCAGATCAGACCGGCCAGCAGTGTGGGACCCGCAGGTCATCGGCACATCAACCAGTGATGGTTTCTTCCTTCTTCTTCTTCTTTTTTTTCTTTTTTAAATACAAGTATAATAATAAATAGAACACTGATAACCCACAAGTATCAGGGATCACAATAGTTTTCGAGGGAAGAGTATTCAACCCAAATTTATTGATTCGACACAAGGGGAGCCAAAGAATATTCTCAAGTATTAGCAGCTGAGTTGTCAATTCAACCACACCTTGATAACTTAGTATATGCAGCTAAGTATTTAGTAGCAAAGTAGTATGGAAGTAACGGTAACGGTGGCAAAAGTAAAAGTAGCAGTTTTGTAGTAATTGTAACAGTGGCAGCGGTAAAGTAACTAAGCAAAGAACAATATGTGAAAAGCTCGTAGGCATTGGATCAGTGATGGATAATTATGTCGGATGTGGTTCATCATGTAACAGTTATAACATAGGGTGACACAGAACTAGCTCCAGTTCATCAATGTAATGTAGGCATGTATTCCGAATATAGTCATACATGCTTATGGAAAAGAACTTGCATGACATCTTTTGTCCTACCCTCCCGTGGCAGCGGGGTCCTATTGGAAACTAAGGGATATTAAGGCCTCCTTTTAATAGAGTACCGGACCAAAGCATTAACACTTAGTGAATACATGAACTCCTCAAGCTACAGTCATCACCGGTAAGTATCCCGATTATTGTCACTTCGGGGTTAACGGATCATAACATATAATAGGTGACTATAGACTTGCAAGATAGGATCAAGAACTCACATATATTCATGAAAACATAATAAGTTCATATCTGAAATCATGGCACTCGGGCCCTAGTGACAAGCATTAAGAATAGCAAAGTCATAGCAACATCAATCTCAGAACATAGTGGATACTAGGGATCAAATCCTAACAAAACTAACTTGATTACATGGTAAACCTCATCCAACACATCACAGTCCAGCAAACCTACAATGGAATTACTCACGCACGGCGGTGAGCATCATGAAATTGGTGATGGAGGATGGTTGATGATGACGACGACGACGGATTTCCCTCTCCGGAGCCCCGAACGGACTCCAGATCAGCCTTCCTGAGGCAATTTAGGGTTTGGCAGCGGCTCCGTATCGTAAAATGCAATGAATCCTTCTCTCTTCATTTTTTTCTCCCCGAACGTGAATATATGGAGTTGGGGTTGAGGTCGGTGGAGCTCCAGGGGCCCACGAGGCAGGGGGCGCGCCCTAGGGGGGGCCACCCTCGTGGATAGGGTGTGGGCCCCGTGGTCTTTATTCTTTCGCCAGTATCTTTTAATTCCAAAAAGTTGCTCCGTGGATTTTCAGGTCATTCCGAGAACTTTTATTTCCACAAAAATAACACCATGGCAGTTCTGCTGAAAACAGTGTTAGTCCGGGTTAGTTCCATTCAAATCATGCAAGTTAGAGTCCAAGACAAGGGCAAAAGTGTTTGGAAAATTAGATATGATTGAGACGTATGAACTCCCCAAACCTTAAACCTTTGCTTGTCCTCAAGCAATTCAGTTCATAAACTGAAAGTGATAAAGAAAAACTTATACAAACTCTGTTTGCTCTTGTTGTTGTAAATATGTAAAGCCAGCATTCAAGTTTTTAGCAAAGATTATGAACTAACCATATTCACAATAACACTTAGGTCTCATGTTTACTCATATCAATGGCATAATCAACTAGCGAGCAATAATAATAAAACTCTAATGACAACACTTCCTCAAAACCATCATAATATGATATAACATGATGGCATCTCGCTAGCCCTTTCTGAGACCGCAAAACATAAATGCAGAGCACCCCTGAAGATGAAGGACTGACTAAACATTGTAATTCATGTCAAAAGAGATCCAGTCATAGTCATACTCAATATAAACTAATAGTAATGCATGCAAATAACAGCGGTGCTCTCCAACTGGTGCTTTTTAATAAGAGGATGATGACTCAACATAAAAGTAAATAGATAGGCCCTTCGCAGAGGGAAGCAGGGATTTGTAGAGGTGCCCGAGCTCGATTTTGAAATAGAGATAAATAATATTTGGGAGGCATACTTTCATTGTCAACATAACAACCAAGAGATCTCGATATCTTCCATGCTACACACATTATAGGCGGTTCCCAAACAGAATGGTAAAGTTTATACTCCCCCTCCACCAACAATCATCAATCCATGGCTTGCCCGAAAGAATGGGTGCCTCCAACTAACAACAATCCTGGGGGAGTTTTGTTTGCAATTATTTTGATTTGATTTGAGCATAGGACTGGGCATCCGGTGACCAGCCATTTTCTCGTGAGTGAGGAGCGGAGTCCACTCCTCTTGAGAATAACCCGCCTAGCATGGAAGATACAGACATCCCTAGTTGATACATGAGATGTGCGAGCATACAAAACAAAATTTCATTTGAAGGTTTGGAGTTTGGTGATGACCCACAAGTGTAGGGGATCTATCGTAGTCCTTTCGATAAGTAAGAGTGTCGAACCCAACGAGGAGCAGAAGGAAATGATAAGCGGTTTTCAGTAAGGTTTTCTCTGCAAGCACTGAAATCGTAGGTAATAGATAGTTTTGTGATAAGATAAATAGTAACAAGTAGTAAGTAAACAAAGTAAATAAAGTGCAGCAAGGTGTCCCAATCCTTTATGTAGCAAAGGATAAGCCTGGACAATTTCTAATAATAAGAAAGGAGCTCCCGAGGACACATGGGAATTATCGTCAAGCTAGTTTTCATCACGTTCATATGATTCGTGTTCGGTACTTTGATAATTTGATATGTGAGTGGACCGGTGCTTGGGTACTGCCCTTACTTGGACAAGCATCCCACTTATGATTAACCCCTATTGCAAGCATCCGAAGCTACAACAAAAGTATTAAGGTAAACCTAACCATAGCATGAAACATGTGGATCCAAATCAGCCTCTAACGAAGCAAGGCATAAACTAGGGTTTAAGCTTTTGTCACTCTAGCAACCCATCATCTACTTATTACTTCCCTATGCCTTCCTCTAGGCCCAAATAATGGTGAAGTGTCATGTAGTCCACGTTCACATGACACCACTAGAGGAGAAGGCAACATACATCTCATCAAAATATCGAACGAATACCAAATTCACATGACTACTAATAGCAAGACTTCACCCATGTCCTCAGGAACAAAAGTAACTACTCACAAAGCATATTCATGTTCATAATCAGAGGTGTAATAATATGCATTAAGGATCTGAACATATGATCTTCCACCAAGTAAACCAATAAGTATCAACTACAAGGAGTAATCAACACTACTAGCAACCCATAGGTACCAATTTGTGGTTTCGATACAAGATTGGATACAAGAGATGAACTAGGGTTTGGAGAGGAGATGGTGCTGCTGAAGATGCTGATGGAGATTGACCCCCTCCCGATGAGAGGATCGTTGGTGATGACGTTGGTGATGATTTCCCCCTTCCGGAGGGAAGTGTCCCCTACAGAACAGCTCCGCTAGAGCCCTAGATTGGTTCCGCCAAGGTTCCGCCTCGTGGCAGCGGAGTTTCATCCCGTAAGCTTGCCCACGATTTTTCCAGGGTAAAAGCCTTCATATAGCGGAAGATGGACTCCTGAGGGCCACCAGGGGGCCCAGGAGACAGGGGCGCGCCCAGTAGGGGGGCGCGCCCCCCACCCTCCCGGCCAGGGTGTGGGCCCCCTTATGTATTTCTTCCGCTCAATAATTCTTAATGAATCCAAAAATATGTTTCGCGGAGTTGCATGACTTTTGGAGCAGTGCAGAATAGGTTTCCAATGTTTGCTCCTTTTCCAGCCAGAATTCCAGCTGCCGGCATTCCCCCTCTTCATGGTAAACCTTGTAAAATAAGAGAGAATAGCCATAAGTATTGAGATATAATGTGTAATAACATCCCATTATGCAATAAATATTGATAAAAAGCAAGATGCAAAATGGACGTATCAACTCCCCCAAGCTTAGACCTCGCTTGTCCTCAAGCGGAAGTCGATATCGAAAAATATGTCCATATGTTTAGAGATAGAGGTGTCGATAAAAACAAAATACGGACATGAGGGCATCATGATCATTCTTATAACAACAACATATATAGATTCCATCATATGATTTCTTATGCTCAAGTAACAATCCATTCACAATATCAAGTATGGTTCAAAAACTTCATTGAGAACTAACAAACTATAATCTCAGTCATTGAAGCAATCACAATTTATCATAACATCAGAAAGAGTCAACAATAGAGCTTTTCAACAAGTCCACATACTCAACTATCATATAGTCTTCTACAATTGCTAACACTCACGCAATACTTGTGGTTTTGGAGTTTCAGCCGAACACTGAGAAAGATAGGGGCTTATTGTGTTGCCTCCCAACGTATTCACCTTTAGGTGATGTCAACAATAATAGCCCATGCTAACGAACATCCAATTGGATATATATATCATGATCTTTCAAACACGAGGAGCTTGCCAAAGGATAAAATGAAAAAGGGAAAGGTGAAGATCACCTTGACTGAAGTATAAAATAAAAACATAAAGTAAGAACATAAAGTAAAAGATAGGCCCTTCGCAGAGGGAAGCAGAGGTTGTCATGCGCTTTTAGGGTTGGATACACAAAATCTTAGTACGAAAGAACGTCACTTTATATTGCCACTTGTGTATGGACCTTTATTATGCAGTCCGTCGCTTTTATTGCTTCCATAACAAGATCGTATAAAGCTTATTTTCTCTGCACTAATAAGTCATGCATATTTAAGGAGCAATTTTTATTGCTTGCACCGATGACAACTTACTTGAAGGATCTTACTCAATCCATAGGTAGATATGGTGGACTCTCATGGCAAAACTGGGTTTAAGGGTATTTGGAAGCACAAGTAGTATGTCTACTTAGTGCTAGGAATTTGTCTAGCATGAGGGGGAAAGGCAAGCTCAACATGTTTGGAAGGTCAATGACAACATACTTTAACTGAGATGTGAGAAAACATAAACCATTACGTTGTCTTCCTTGTCCAACGTCAACTCTTTTAGCATGTCATACTTAATGAGTGCTCACAATCATAAAAGATGTCCAAGATAGTATATTTATATGTGAACCTATCTTTCCTTATCACTTACTATTAATTGCAACGATGAACGAAACTATGTTTATCAACTCTCAACAATTTTCATGCCTCATACTTTCTACATGTGAAGTTATCACTAACCATAAGATCAATAAGAACTCTTTAATTCTTTCTACTTTCTCAAGATCATAGCAGGAAAGCAAAGCCCTTGACTCAATCCTAATATTTATTATAGATAGCTCACGGACTTGATTACAAAAAGAGATCACAAAGCAAACTCAAAACTACTTGATATCAAAACTTCAATCTACTAGATCAAGATACTACTAAAAGGATCGAACTTAATAAAACAGTAAAGATAGGGGTGTGATGGTGATACGATACCGGGGCACCTCCCCCAAGCTTGGCAGTTGCCAAGGGGAGTGCCCATACCCATGTGATTATGTCCTCGGAGGTGGTGAAGTAGGAGTTGTTGATGATGTAGGCTTGTCATCCATCTTCCAAGGCATAGGCTCACCATCATAGAAGGATGATCGAGTCTCCGGGATCCTTAAATCTGCAGCCAAACTCATCCTGTCGGGGGTTGGGTACGACATATGCCAAGGGATGGCTTATCATGGTGGGAGCGAGTAGAACGTCGCCAGTGCCCGAAAGCGGGATGAGGCGAAGACATGCACGCCGGCGGAACTTACCCATCTTCAGGGCTCTCCGAGAAGATAACACCCCCACTACTGCTCTACGGGGTCTCCGCATGGTCACTATGGCAAAGTGGTTACAATGGTGCTCCTGGAGCTGTTTCTGGAGGTAGGAGAAGGCTAGGCTAGCTTCTCCTTCCTGTGATCTAAGGTATATTCCTATCTAGGTCTGAACCCTTTGCATGGGCTTCCCGGGGGGTTTATATAGGCCTACCCCCCATGGGTACAATGGTAATCCGACTGGGCGCGGGTCCCAGCCGTCTGTCTCTCAGGCCGTCATCCTTCCTTCCGACTACTGGGCCCCACCGACTGGCGGGCCCCGCGGACAGGCCTGAGACTGTAGCGGTACTCCTGATGACGCTAGCTTGGTCATGCGGTCATGGCTACAGTGCCGCCGTCTGGCATGCATTCACTGTCGCCACTCCCCATCTTATCTGGTTAATGGCGCGTGGGCCCCGTGGGAGAAGCCGGCCGACTCTGGAGAGCCGACTCCCACGGGGCCGCCTTCGGGGCGTATCCGCCGTCTTCTATGCTCTCACTGACTGGCGGGCCCGCCGTCTCTGAGCCGTACAAGTAGGCCATCATGGGCACAGTGCGCCGCCTACTGTGGCTGAGGTCAGGGCAGGCATGACAACAGTGCCGCGCCTTGCCGGAGATCTCCAGCGATACGGCTCATTGTAGCCATGCCGGCCCGTCGTAAGCAGGGGGGACGGCCATGCCGTGGCCGTACCCCACCTCGTCCTTCGAGACGAGGGTGGAGTCGTGGGCCGACTCTCCATAGCTGGCCCCTCTGGAGGTCGCCGGCCAGGAGTCGGCTTGTCTTGGAGTCGCCATCTGGGACTCGGCTTGTCTTGGAGTCACCATCTGGGACTCGGCTCGTTGCGGAGTCGCCGTCTGGGACTCGGCATATCTTGGAGTCATCCCTGGGACTCGACATATCTTGGAATCGTCCCAGGGACTCGGCATGAGGGGCGCAGCCTGCCCGATGTCTTGAAAGGTCCTGGGGCTCGGGTTGGCCTACCCGTGGCCCATTACTCCGACAGTAGTCCCCGAAGCTGGTGAAGCTCCGCGAACACTTCATCGTGGGGCTTCAACAGTTTCAATCTTCCGGGGGTGGATTCTGGGATTCGGCCGCCGTCTCCCTTCGGGCTGACTATCCAAAGTCGGACTTGCGGAGGGCCGCCCTGCCTCGTAAAGAGCTCGAAAGTCATGGCGGGAGACCAGGCGGCGTGCCTGATACGCTTCCTCATGGCCATCAGTGCGGTCCTATTGCGTGGCGCCACACGGCGGGGGTAGTCTGCCTTCCCACGCGCGCGACGGGACGGGCCGTCAGGCGGGGCCCGCCACTACCGCGCCTCGGCATTTGAACGGATCCGTTGCGGCCGTGCGGTCGGTTGGTTTTCCCACGTCGTTACTGCACGCAGTAACTTCGTGGGGTAAATCGTGGGGGGCCTGGGGTCCTGCGCACAGTTAATCCCACACCCGCCCCCTTCGGCTTCTCAGCC